>NW_010519578.1:59305-133680 GCF_000687285.1 Phaethon lepturus
AAAGACTAGGAAGTTTTATAACTTGATTGCTAAAAATCAGCTACATCTAGCTTATACTAGACTGAGTTGCCTCTACTTTTGCTTTTGTGCAGGGTTTGCTGAGCTCCTAGGTATGCCTCATCAAATTCCCATGACATTCAAAATCACCATCATAATCACCTGCAGCTTTCCTAGTAAGTTGACCAAAATAAATGTCTTTTGTTCCACTGTGTGCCTCTTCTATGCCTCAAACATAGGGCATGTTTGAGCCCTATGTTTTTTCCTTTATTGTTCTTAGGCAGTGATTGATATCATGTGTTTTTTTTCTAACTTGCCTTTCTAATTTTTTAGCCTTTTATCTTTCCCCAAAATATTGTAGTGCTTAACTTTCATGAGATGTTAGTTCAGTTAGTTAGTTCAGTTAGTTCAGTTCCTGATTTTATTCCTTATATTCTGCTGTCACTCTCTTCCTGCTGTTTCTTCTGACAAACGTGGAACATGAGCTCTGAGCCAGGTGATAGTCAGGTAATGACTCAGTAGCGATAACTAACTTTAACTGCTAGCAGCAATACCTTTCATCTTCACTGCATGAGTTACCATCCAGTCTTTTGTAATTCCCTGAAGTCCAGCTTTTAAAAGGTGAGAAGCAGTCCAAAATACGTGAATGTGTATGTCTGTTTGGTAAGAGGTCTAGTTCCTTCTTTAACTGGCTCTTGCATATAGAGCATTTTTTTCCACTACTTTTGGATTACATTTAACATGCAATAAAAAAGTCTGTGGGGTTTTTTTGGTTCATGTTAAATTGTATGATGCCTTTCTGGAAAGAGCACACCACAGTCAGTCTATAATTCTGAAACGGGTGTTTTTTTTAGCTGACCAAATAATGAAATAATGAGCTGGGGCTGATTAAAGGAAATGGATTTAAGAAAGAATATTTGTCTAAAAGCTAGGAAAGGAAACCTCTGATGTGTACTTTAAATATTTATCCTCCTCAAAACAAAACTGAGGGTGATCATTGAGTAAAGTTGGTTTTGAGTTTTAGCTAGTATGTATATATTCAAGGATACGGGGTGTGTGTGTGTGTGATGTCCTGTTGTTGTGTCCCGTCCCCCTCCCACCTAATCTGGAAGTTGTATATGGCAAGAAGTTAGGTATCTAAAATAAAATAACTTCTGATTTCACTTGCTGCTTAAGAATTTTGTACTAGAAATATATGCTGCTAAAAAAATTCTTATTTTTTTTACTGTTGCTTTGAAGGGGCATAAGGGGGTTTCTTCTTCTGTTTTTAATAGAATATGGATATATTTTCCTTCAGAACAAGGAAGCATAACCTGGCTTGATTGATGAACTCCAGGATTCATTTCTGCACATGTTACTTGCAAAGAGAAATCAGGTGTGGTGATGCTTATATGTCCAGACTTGAAGTCACTTGGAATTACAGTTGAAATAACCAAAAGAAAATGGACTGTTGGGCTCTGTTTTAAGGAGTTAGTATAGAGCAGCTATGAAAATCAGCCATAAAACTGATAGCTCTTTCTTACCCCCACTTTGTTGATAGTTTTAGTAGTAACTTTGAATTCTTTATTCTTTTTGATTTGACACCATTTTAAAATTACTTAAACATTTTTTGCCGTAACTGTGAAGCTCATTATTTTTAGCTGCCTATTGACATTTTTCATGTTTGGAGAAGTATGTTCTTGAATGGCTGCCAATAAAACATTTCTCCTAGATGTCATTCTTGTCATCAGTTATTGTTCGCTTGTCACCCCAGACAGAAGAATAACTGTAGTTATCCCATCAGCATTTGTGCTGGGGTTTTGACCTACTAAAAGAATATATTTCCTTCAAAAAATATTCCAGATGTAACTGATGCATTACTTTCTGGAGTTTTACAGGATCTTTTCTCCCTCAGATTCCACACCCACACACCGCCCCCCCAATGGTGAACACGGCTTGTGACCTGTCTTACTTTAGTGGAGTAGGGAAGTGATCGTGCCCTTGTACTCGGCACTGGTGAGGCCGCAACTTGAATCCTGTGTTCAGTTTTGGGCCCCTCACTACAAGAAGGACATTGAGGTGCTGGAGCGTGTCCAGAGAAGGGCAACGAAGCTGGTGAGGGGTCTGGAGCACAAGTCTTATGGGGAGCGGCTGAGGGAACTGGGGTTGTTCAGTCTGGAGAAGAGGAGGCTGAGGGGAGACCTTATCGCTCTCTACAACTACCTGAAAGGGGGTTGTGGCGACGAGGGTGTTGGCCTCTTCTCCCAAGTAACCAGCGATAGGACAAGATGAAGTGGCCTCAAGTTGCGCCAGAGGAGGTTTAGATTGGATATTAGGAAAAATTTCTTCACTGAGAGAGTGGTCAGGCATTGGAACAGGCTGCCCAGGGAGCTGGTGGAGTCACCATCACTGGAAGTGTTCAAAAAACGTGTGGATGTGGTGCTTCAGGACATGGTTTAGGGGACATGGTGGCACTGGATTAATGGTTGGACTTGATGATCTTGAAGGTCCTTTCCAACCTTAGTGATTCTGTGATTCTGTGATTATATTTTTTTTTTTTTCTGTATTCTACTAATTTAATAATTTCAACACTTTCTTTACTCTTTGCCTTTTTGGAGTGTTGGGGAAAGAGAAGAAAACTTACTGCGTTCAGTGTTCAGGCAGGCTGTAGTTTAGTATCTGGAGCCCTCAACACAGGAAAGACATGGACCTGTTGGCCTGAGTCCAGAGGAGGGCCATGAACACGATCAGAGGCTGGAACAGCTCTGCTATGAGGACAGGCTGGGAGAGTTGGGGTTGTTCAACCTTCAGAAGCCTTCGGGGAGACCTTATTGCAGCCTGCCAATACTTAAAGGGGGCCTATGAGGAAGATGGGGACAGACTTTTTAGCAGGGCCTGTTGCCATAGGCCAAGGGGTAATGGTTTTAAATGAAGAGGGCAGATTTAGGCTGGGTAGAAGGAAGAAATTTTTGATGCTGAGGGTGGCAAAACACTGGCCCAGGTTGACCAGAGAGGTGGTAGGTGCCCCGTCCCTGGAAACATCCCAGGTCGGTTTGGACGGGGCTCTGAGCCCCCTGCTCTAGTTGCAGATGTCCCTGCTCATGGCAGGGGGGTTGGACTAGATGGCTGTTAAAGGTCCCTCTTCATTCTGTCTCTTTAATAGTTTCCTTTATGACTGCTTGCCTATGCTCAAGATTGTTTAGGTAACTTCTGTTCTGCTTCTGATGTGCTTCTAGTGTGTGACTTCTGTGTTAGTTTCTAGCAATATAGTTGAATATTATCAACAAGATCAGTTGAAACACATGTAATATGTCAGAAAAATATTGTCAATCACTGTCTTTCTTATAACTTTTGCTTTTCTCCAGTTGCACAAATTGTCCTGGACTTCAATTGAATTATTTTTCATGAAAGGTATTTAGGTTAATTTTAAAGCTGGTGGATTTTCTTATTCTTTGCTCCTTGCTATGATTCACAGCCTGCCCATCTTTTTCACGTTACCATAACCACATAGCAAGAGAATTAGCAGAAGGGCATGTAGATGCTTCAATTCATTTTGTGCAAGGCTCTTGTTGTCTCTAATAATCTCAGCTCTGTGTGTGTTTGTGTTTTTTGTTTTTTGGTTTTTGGTTTTTTTTTAAGATTTGCTGCTGGTCAGTTTGTCTTCTATTAGGAACTTTTATTCTTGTTTCTATGAAAAATAATTGAGAAAGTTGGGGGGTGGAATTCAAAGCAGCTCTGATAACTGGTAAAGGAAGAAAGCTTTTTGCAGCAGAAGCTACATCTGCATGTGCAAAAAATAAAGGTCTCGACAGCAATGATTGCAAAAGTTAATGAGTAGGAGTGGTGTTATAGAAATGTTAAATCGGTAATATCAGAGCAAATAGAAATGTTAAACTTGCATATTTCTAAAGAATGCTGTGTTTTAAAGCACTCTCCGTAGACTTGGATAAAGGGAGGGTAAAGTTTGCATGAAATGCTCCTTTCTTTGCGAGTGAAACGGCCGGGTAGATTTCCTCCTTTATCCCGGGTCCTAAATGTCACAGGGCCAAACGAAAGACTATTTGATTCAGACTTCAGTTCTCAGGTTTGGGCAGGAACCTTTCTCTTTAAACGCAATTGATTGCTGAGGCTGGCAAGTAGTTATTTACCCAGAAGTTCTTCCTTTTTGTAGAGTAAAAAATTACTCATCTGTGACTGATACTCAAAAGTCGTCATTCTGATAATACATATCTCTCCAGTTGTTGGTGAACCATGGGGTAATACAGGCAGCCAAAGCATAACAGACTGATTTGCTCAGTGTTCCTGTTGATGAAGAGTGTCTTGGCATAGCTGATTTCCCCCAGCATTTTACAGTCTTTATCCTTACTATGGCTCCATGCTATAGATGTGGCATCCTACACGGCGCAACTGTCATGGTGTTACTGTTGTATTTTCCTTCTAAGGAAAGGAAATGAACTTAATTCCCTGAACTTGACCTAGTATTTGGTCCTGGAAGTGAAATCCCATGAAGAAATACTGTGCCAATGCAAAAGCAGCAAAGCAGTCAGGTTCAGGTTGCCTGGAGGGTAGATTCTAAATGAAATGGGCTGTGTGTGGTCACAGGGCGTTGTTCAGATACAAGTGTGAGTCAAAGGCTAAGCGCAGGAAGGGTGCGAGTCCTGTGCTGTGCTATTTCGTGTCAGCTCTTCAGATTTGGTGTAGTTCTTGCGGTAGGTGTGAATCACTGAAGGTTAGCTGTATCACATCTAATGCTAACTTCTTCTGTGTGTGGACTCCTCTCCTTCGTGAAGGAGTGGATCTGAGTGGTGCTTTGCATCTCAGAAGCAGCTGAATTAGGGCCCTAGATCTGGCTCAGCGTATTAGCCATGTACGAGACTTCTTGTTTTGGAAGTTTCTGTTGTACCTGGAAACAAGATATGCAAGGCATAGTTTCTGTAAATATGACTGGAATCGCCTATAGATGATGTTGGCTACCAAAAGACATGCAAAACCTCTAGTTAAGAAGGACAGCCTATTGACTAGTACTGCTAAATTAATTAGAAGAATTAGAGATTTCCTCCGGTCCTCTTCCACTCCCAAGGCCATCAAGCTGTGTTGCTGCTCTGAGGATATCTGACTGTCTATGGAAGAGCATTTTTCAGTAATGCAATGTGTTCTTGAACTGTGTTGGTTTAGTGAGGGAAACCTTACTTTGCTGTGCCACGTTGTTCAGTTCCTATCAGTATGTGCATAAGGACATTAGCTTAGCATTGTAAGTTGGTAGGAGAACTGGGGGTAGATGACAGGAGGTAATCTCAGACACTACTATAGTCAAGCGTATTTAGGACCATTTCATACTGTTACTTCTCATCTCTTTAGAGTGGAATCTCTGAATTGAAGAAGTTTTTTCCTTTGCTAGAGTTTTCTGAAACTTCTAGGTGTGACTACAATATACATGACAAATAACAATAGGTTGCATTTCAGTATAAATCCAGCTATGCTATTTTCCCCGAGACAGCAGAAGAATCAGATCTTAAATTTTCACTTGAACCTCTAATGCTTTAAAGCGTTACCTTGTCTGTAGTGTCTCCCAATGAAATATTCTCTGAACATCATATATTTGGGTCAGAAGATACCAAAGTCCAAAGCCTTTAAGCTTCTTACATGAAAAGAAGATTCAAAGAAGCAAAAGTGATGGAAATAATGTAAAAGGAATACTGTTGCACAGGTGAAAGTGCCAAATCGCCTGGTTCAGTTCTTAAGATAGGTCAATGTAAGTGCCTAAGATGTGAACATACTTCTCTTCTTGCCTGGTCTGCTGATAATACTCATTGTTTTCTTAATGACAACTTTGTGAAAATTTTTTTTATCCTTTAAAAAAGAACTATTGCTGCTTATGCAAAACTTTCAGCTCTGTCACTGTCAATCTTGTCAGCATGTTAGTAAGACGATAGAAATGAGCCCACTGACTTTGCAGTACTGCAGAGCATGTGTAATGTAAAGTACGGTATCTTTAATTTCTTACAAATGTAGCAAGCACACTGTTTTGGAGTCAAAAATATGGATCTGATACTCTGGTTGCATGTAGTGGAGAGAGGTCTAAGCTGTAAGGCCATTTCTACTGTGGATTTACAGTTAAATTCTTCTAATAGAAATACCAGGGGAACCCTCCTGGAAACCAGTGTTCAGAGTTGTCCTCAGATTTTAATGACCTCATGTTGATTTTCACACAACCCTAACAATGGTTGTTTTGTTTTTTAAGAAGGAAAATGGTTTGCTAATTTGATACCAAGAATAAAGCAAATCTTAAGGCTGCAGTGCTGCAAGGATCTATGCTGAAGGACTCCGGATTCCTGAGACTTTCTATTTAAATGCTGAAGATCCCGTCTCGAATCAGTGGAGATAAGTTACCAAAGAACTTCTGGCTGAAGTATTTTTGAAAGCATAAGCACTTAATTGTTCCTGAAAACTTAGTCCTTTCGGTCTCTGATTTTGCAGTTAATTTTTTTTCTCATTTCTTCTCATGTTTTCTTGTATTTTTTAAATTATTTTTTAAAAACTCTGTTTGACCTGTGTTGGGCAGCTTATTTCACTCTTTGAGTATTGTTAAGAATTTTATTTCCAGTCTGAGAGGTCTACGTAGCCTGGTAACTTCCTGCCTACCTCTCATCTCATTCCCAAAGTGGATTTCTTTTTCCTTTGAAAATCCAAAGTCTTAAAAAAAAAAAAAAAAAAAAAAAAAGGTAGGCCTGAGGCATACAGTAAAACAGAAAGCAAACTTCTGAAATAAAACCCAAAGACCTAGAGGATCAAAGTCAAATGGTATTTTATCATGAAGGATTGGTAAGATTGCTGGTGGGCTCTCAATCACACAGCACAATGTACTTATCCAGAATTTCATAAGTACTGATATAAGTTATAAACATTGTGTAAATGACCTGAGTTGCCATTAATTTCATCAAGCACCGACACAAGAAATCCTTCTGTATTCTTAAGCATTTAGGAAACAAACCCCCAAAGCCTGCTTCATCAGCTGAGCTTTTCCTTTCAGATAAAACTGGTGCTAATGTAAGAGTGCTTGAACTTTTTCATTTTTTATTCTGACTTATGGACTCCAAATGCTGATGGCTGCCTATTGTTCTACTTAATGTATGGTGGAAGAAGCTTTACAGAAGAATATACGATTTTTCTACTGAGCTTAATAGTGGGCATGCTAAAACATGGCCAGAGCCAAAACACAGCTGTATCTGGTTTCAAGGTCATGAGAGACGGAGGCAGTTACAAATGATTTCCATTTAAAAAAAAAAGTGATCCAGGAACTGGCCAAGGAAACTGTGATTAAAAAGTCTTTGAGAAGCTTTCTGGCAGTATAATTTCCTGTAACTTCGGGTGCTCCAAGAACTGTCCTAATCTTATTCAGCAACTGTCCTAGCCTTGTCCAAATGGCAACCCTTCATAAATTTCATCAGTACCTCTCTCATTCATCAATCGCTTACTGAGTGTCTTGCTACGGAAAGAAGAGCTCGTTTCAGCTTACATCCTAGCTCTGTGCGTTCATCTGAACGTCTGACTTGCAAAGAATCCTGAACTTTTGGTAGTGCAGGAAGTAGAGATGGGAATAAACACCTACGAAGTGCAGTTAAATTGAAGGGCGAAGGTGTCCTTTTGTAAGCATGGAGAATGGTGCACATGTAAAAACTTCAGAGAAAACCCGGGTGGAAGCGGTGGGCGTATCGCAGAACGCCAGGCTGCTGATACTCAACGGGAATGGGATTTCCCCGCAGGTGTGGAGCCTTGTTTTGTGGCTCTCTTCTGGCATACTGAGGTCCCTAACTTTTAACTTCTCTGCTACTCTTGAAGTCATAGAAACTTTAAAAAGGTCTTGGTCTGGTACTGCCAGACAAGGAAGTATTTTGATTATAAACTACAGGAGTCTGCTTATAGCACTGAAGTCTCAGAGCTCCAAAGTGGAGATGCAGCAGCCCTAGTAGTAGTGACAGAGCTACAGTTACTTATATAGGTATAGTATATAGCCAGTATAGCTCTTTTAGTTACTAAATAAGCTTAGAGGCTAACTTATTCTGCTATTTTTTCTATTTTGTGATACAAATGTCTTATTACGTGCTATAGCATAATGTTTTACTTATATTATCTATGCCCTTCTTGCTTCATCCTGTTTTCATTTATACTGTGCGGCACTAGTGGAAGCTGAACGTGGGGATTTCCAGCCCCTGTGGCTGGGTGAGCGCCTGCCTGAGGATGGTGCTCGGAGGCGTACGCTGCTGAAGTTGTGACTCGGCTTCTTTTCTTCCAACCATGAGATTATTTGTAGTCGTTTGCTGATTTTATTGAATTTAGGCTGTTGTATTATAAGCTGTGCCATGCATGGTTTCCAGCTCATGAGTTTTAATCCATGCCTGTCTGAGAAATTTTAGCTGATCTGACATCTGAAATGTAGGACGACGTTATTTTCTCTGTGTAAATTACTTTGAAATCAGATGTGGCTAATTTTGGGGAAGGCTTCCCTTTTTGCTTCTGGAATATGTTAAGAAATAACAATAAATCCAACAAGAAGGTCAGCTCTCTCCAGTCATGGTTGGTGTGCTTAGCTTCTGAGCAGTGGTTTGAAATTGTATCGGTTGCCTATCCGAATGTGGCTTTTGGACACGCTGTTGTGTCAACAGGTAACACCCGTAGAGACTGCTGTAACGGACCTCATAAGTAATTACTCCAACACTTTACGCTGCCTTTCCTCTCACTCTTGCTCATTTGCCTGCCTCTTGCTTACAAACAAAAAGTACAGTATAAACTAGGCTAATGTGTTTTATGTCCTGAACGGGCAAGAATGTTAAATTGCATGTTGAGTAAAAGGTTTCCCCCTACGCTCAGATCAGCAAAAATAGCAAAATGAGTTGTGTTAAAATTGCCGTTGGTTTTAATGTAACAATGCCATAATTTTCGGGACTTCCCAAAGTTTTCAACCTGGATCTTAAGTGACTATAGGTTGGCAGTGTTCTGACCTTCACGAAGCCGCCCGATTCAGTAGTGGCTCTGAGAGGCTGCCCCGTGGCTAATGACCCCATCGCAAGCTGGAGTGCTTTAAAGCTCTTTGTGACTGGTGGGCATCGCCGCTACGTAAAGACTGGATGTTTACACATCTGAAAAATTAACAGAAATCTGCCAACCTGTCAACACCTGTAAATACTCTGCTTAGACGGACACCCGAGAGAAGGCGAGGGAGAGCAGGTGGAGAAGGAGACTCTTTGACAAAAGGAAAATGTTAACTCTTTTGTTTTTCCTGCATCATGTCAGCTTTGATTTCTTCATCTTTGTCTACATCCCTAAATTATCTGCCACATTTGTGCAAGTGGCTTGAATGAATGAAGATATTGCCTAACTGAATTATGCAAGACTGAAATGCAGGTATAATCTGATTATCCGAGCAAAATGACAAAACATAAAACCAAGGGTTTGGTTTGACCTATCGAATGTAAATTTAGCTTGCTGGTTGTCTTACTGATACTGCTTCTACTAAAACTGACATCACCTTGCGTGCCTGTAAAACAGCACAAATAACAATTTTATAAAGAAGGTAAAATTATGAACAATGAATATTTGTAATGCATGCTGAGATCACTGTAATGTCTGCAAGAAGTCCATTATAAAAGCCAATAGAATAGTCTTATTTCCTTAAAACTTTAAAGATAAGTGCCTCTTGGGGATTTTTTTTTTTATGGTCTCATTTAATCGTTCGCTGCCTCCGTTCATGGGAGGATAGCTCTAATGCTGGGCTAGAGGTGTTATTCTTCTCAAATAAAACAGATATTTACAGTACTGAGTTCTTATATATGGTTATGTATGTGTATCTATTTATAAAATTCAAACCAATCATGCTTATTAATATTTTAATTAATTCCTCTTCTAATAAGATGAAATATTTTAGTGAGAACAAGTTTGATGCTTTGTTTCTGTGGCTGATTTCGTGGAAATGGGGAGCCAAGGAGGAAGGACTGAAGTACTTGGCCCATTAAGGGGGGGTGTAAAAAAATTTTAACTTTTGTACTGCATGTGTAGTCAAGAGTAACTCAGTAAAATGTGTTGTGGAGTGAGATTCTGTTTTGAATTGTTTACGTGCATAAATACGGCAGAACCTGGGCAAAAATTTCACATTTATCAAAAATGTATTGTTTGTATCTAAAATGATGAAAGACGTATTTGAATGCTAATCAACATATAAATTAATAAATTGTACTTTCATTCAAGAGAATTATTCCTTGGTTACATAGTATATTTGAGATCAGAAAAGTCCCGTGTCCCCCCCCATCTTGCAGCAGTAGAAGTAAACCTTAATCTTAGTGTCTGATGGTTCAAGGGAGGATATTTCAATAGAATTGATACAAATGATGATTCCTAATTTTTCGTGACTAATTTACGTTGAAGTATGCAACTTAAAGTAGTCCTAGGCTGATCGTATTGCACTAGATAAATTATGAAATCAGTATGCAAATCATTGATTTTGCTTTCCGTATTCTTTGAGCTGGTGATGCTGTTGATTACAACAGTTGCCTATGATCAGGGTTATTTGTCTTTGTATTAAGCTCTGGACGAATGTATATATGACAGATACATACATTAAGCAGATAGTAAACCCTTCCCTGTCGATGTATTACTGCATGTTACCGATTTGTCTGTTCTTGATGTAGATATGATTTTGGGACAAAACACACATAAAAGTATTCTTTTGTCACGCGTAAATCTCGCTGCCTAACAGATGCAAAGTAACTCAGCTTACTTTCAGGTTATTTATGGAGTAAAATAATTTTCTTCACCATGTGCTCTGCATTTTATTGTACGGGGTACTTATCAGGTAGGGTAATCAAAAAAGCAATTTTCTGGGCAAATATTTTCCATGCAATTTTCTCAACGTGATCAGAGTAGCTGGTGACTTCAACCCTAAAATCTCTGATAGCATTTTTCGTATCTTCCTCTCCTCCCGTATGCTACCTTGTTTCCATAAACCGCTAGTATGGCCGTTTTCTTGTAAATCTGTTTACTATTCCAACTGCCATCTGACGGCTGTTCTTTCACTTGAAGTACATGTTGAATGATGTGAACCACATGGTGGTGGCCCGGGTGCTCTTACCTGTGCCGTGATCTCTGTGCTGGCATCCTCTGTCGCTACTACCGAGCGGTACGTAACGCTCTGAACTGACTTATTCAATCTGTTGTAATTTAGGAATCTGCCTAAAAGGGGCCACTTTTGCCAAGGCAACATAATTCCTGTGAAGAGGTGCTGCAGCTCTTCTCCTGATCCAATTCAACTCCCCCATAACATTTAGCTGCTTTTCCTGAAAGTGTCTCAGCAAGCTTTGACCACGAGCATATTGAGATGCGGAGGCAGCAAGACTCAAGACCCAGCATCTCTCCGCTTCAGCTACTGAACTTAAATGTGTGTAAGTCAAACTGCAGCCTCTGTCACATGTATCAGGATATTAGCTGGCTGGGTGTATTGCAGGAGGATTAATTATTCTGACCAGAGACAAACCGTGGGGATAAAAGTTTGTTTGATTTAAAGGATTATGAACATCTGTCTGAAGAGTTTACATGTTATTTGCAGTTAAATAAGTTTATTTCTGACGACGGAAATGTGTGTCTCTAAAATACAAGTAATTGAAAATAACTGACTGAAATTCAATATTAATTAAAATTATATTTTTCATTTCTTTTCAGAAGGTCCATGTACAGTACTAAATAAGGCTGTGTAAACTGTAGAGTTAGATATTTGACTTAGTCACTAGTGTAGAAATGAAGATCCTTTTGATATTAAGAAGAGAAATTAAAAAAAAAAAAAAAGGGCAAAAAGCCCTTCATAACACTGTTTGGAGATGCTTTTCATTTCCTGGGCTGAGGAATACAAGGGAAGCTTTTAAATCCAGCTTCAGTAGCACAGAGGAACTTCTGCTGAATTTGGTGTGGATGCAAAGCGGTCCGATCCAGATCGGAGTCCCAGTCAGAAGATTCAAATCCGATGTAACTTCAAGACGGATTATAATATTCTACTTCCAGCCTAGTCTTGTGTTTTCTTTGACCCACTTTGAAAGTCTTTCTTAAAAATTTGGCTGAAGAATTCAGATTGACAGCATAGGTCCAGACACGGGCATTTTGTATTCAAGCCAAATATTATCTTTGTCTATGTCAATGTAATTAGTGTAAATAAAGTAAAGCTGCAGAGACCAGATTATCAAGAGTAAATAATTGGAGATACTTTAACCTGAGAATGCCTGCAGGTCTGAACCAAGACAAGTGAAGCTTTTGGACTGTGAGCATGCGTTGGTATTTTCATTTTACTACTTTTTTTTTTTTTTTAATAGTGCCAATAGCATTTTCACATTAATGATCTCTTACTTATCCCAATACTTTTTTCTAATTCAACTCAGAACTAGGATCAGAATGAGATCTTTTTAAAAAATGTTTCTTTCTCGGTTGTGTATAGATACTTACCATCCATGGTATTGATTGAATGCATATTTGAATAGCTAATGAAAGAAAAGTATTGGTTTTGTTTGGTGTTTTTCAAGTCTTTTTTTTTTTTTTTCCTTTATGTAGTCCTCTGTTTAAAAGCTTTTGCCGCAAATGTCTGGGGAAAGCAAAGGTGTTTATCTTACTGCTTCTGGTGTTGAATCATACCGATCCTTGGAGATAAGTCTTTTTTTTCTTTTTTTGTTTTCCTAAATGGACTATATTGGCTATAAATAAAGCCTTTGTCCTAAAAGGGAAAGAAAACAATTTAAGTAGGTTTCAGTGTAGTCTTGGTGCATTTTCTCTAAGCAGCAGTCAACTCTGACCTAACATTGCATCAAAACGACAAACTTGCTCTGTAGCCTTAAAAGCTGCAACTTCTTAGTGTAATTCAAAGCCACTGAATTACTTGTGGTAATGTAATGAGTGTATGTTTACACAAGGTACCATTCAAATGCCAACATGTGTAATGCTTGGGAATGTGGGGATTATCTTTTCCATGATTATTCTAAAACAATCCTTTAGGATGCACTTAATTTTCTCAGCCCTTATTTGCTCATGCACAAAAAAGTAATTCCGATTTACTTTATGGAAATAAAGCAGTTGAGAAAATGGATTTTTTTTTTCCCCCCAATTTAGCTGTTGAATTAAGAAAAAATGCTTAGTCAAACTGGAAAAGTGACTGTTTTGTTACTTATTTGAAATGTAACAGACAACTAATGGGAATTTTTGGTTTTGTTTCCTTTAATAGTCCATGTTTTGTTTCCTAAATATTCCATATTTAGCAAAATTTAATCTTAGTGACTCATTTTCAACTATCCAGTTGACGTGTTTGAGATTTTACAGTTTGCGGTTTCCTTTTCTGTGATAGCCAAACTTCAGTTTTCAGGGAATAAACTACCAGCAAACGGCTGTGAAGCTGCAAGCAGTGCTTCTTGTGTATGTACTGGCATGGAGGAACTGGGGGAAACCACGTGTCTGCCTCTCCACCCAGAGCATACAGCTCGATTTTCATACATGTGCTTGCCTCAGCTGGTGGTAAGGGAGGACCTGGTTGCCAGGAAAAAGACTGAATGTTACTGATGTTTGAAAAACAAGTTGCAGTTAAACCCTTCCTTCATGGTTCCGCTCCTCAGGAGCGAAGGTTGCTGATTAGCAAATAGCAATATTAATTTACAAAATCAGGATTTACTTCTAGGTTTGGGGTATTTATCTATTAGGTGTGGCTACAATGGCACTGCCAAATGCTTGGTCAGATGATGTTCGTATTCTGTGTAATAGATGACATAAAACAGTGCATAGATATGAAAAGATGATTTAAAAGGAATTCCAGGACAGTGTTTTTTCTACTCTCTTGTAGCAGAATAATTGAGGTCTGCACCATAGCCCAAGAGTTTAGCTGGGTTCATCCCTTTCCAAGTTATCTTACTACAAGAAGGTTTGGGTCTTTTGCTGGGTTTTTTTGGGTTCTTTTACCTCCCTCGCTTCCTGTGCAGCAGGCAATAATTTAATGCTGCATTATAGGGCACGGGACTCTAAATCAAAGCCTGTAGCGAAATGGTTAGGGAATCGGTGTTTCCAAGGTTCTGTTTTTTACCCTGCTCTCCAATCCCATTGAGAAGTCTTTAATCAAGATATCACAAACGAGTCCTTAACGTGTTCAGAATGTACACGATTACGCAACAGTGGAAACAAATTGCACATGGAAGTTTTGATGTTTCTACTCTGTGTGAAACATGATGCCTAATGTGTTAAAGCAACGTCGTATTTTGCAAAACCCTGTAACATCAAAAAATGAAAGCGGAAGAAACTTGCAGCAATCCCCCAAAAGTCAAAGGGATAACTGTGGATTTGCATAGCTACCAAATAAAAAAAAAAAAATCCTGTGCATCTTAAAGAACTGCAGGTCTTTGTTATTGGGTTTGCTGCGGTTTAATCAAACTAAAAATAAGCTGCATGTAGGGTTTTGTTTTACTCGGGAAGTGGTAAATACTGGTTTGCAACAAGATGAAGTTGTGGTGTGAAATGATGAAACAGTGACATGGCTTACCAGAGAGTGGCCACGCTTGGGAGAAGGGTCTGAAAATACGAACTTTATATAGAGATGAGAAATCAGACCTTAACGCTCTGTCATTCTGCTCTCTACGGGAGGATTAGGCACTGCCCAATGGATTATAGTTGTACAGGCAACAGAAAACATAGCAGTGGCCTAAGAATATTGCTTTAAGTGATCTTCCCTGGGTTCTTCTGTCAGCAGCTGTCAGAGACAAACTATACAAACCTGCCTGGTCTCTGTATGTCTAGAATAAGACAGCAAATAAGTGTGCCTGTGTTTAAAGCAAATGTGTTTTCTGTTGTCCTCTGTCTGCAGGCCTAGTAGGGAACTTCCATGGCTACACCCAGAAGGTTGATGGCCAGAATGCATTGGAATGAGCGGAAATCCTTCTCAAGTCCTCAGGGTAAGTTAAAATTAAAAAGCGTAAGATAACATTGTACAAGTAAAAAACAAAAAGCTACCTTTGGGGCAAGACACCCTCCCCCCCCCCCCCCAGCTATTTTTGACACTAGTGTTACAAGAAATGTCTAGATAACTGTTAAAAACTTAGTTATTTTATTGTTGAAGTAAGCAAAGTGGTTTATAAGAGGTAGTATTAAATTAAATATTATGAAAGAGAACAGGTTTTGCCCCACTAAGTGAAGGGCCGTGAATTTTGTTTATAGTTCCTCACTAGAATTGCATAGTCAATTTTTCTGTAAGATATTTTGAAATATTAGTCTAAAACCTGCTGGCTAGCGATGATCAGTGACCAAGGGTAAAATATTTTGTTGCAGTTATACACTGCTGGAATTCAATGTTAATCCTTCCATTGCTGAAAGGAGCAGTTAAATCGCAGAGATAGTTAATATCAGATTTGGTATGTGTCATCTGTGTTGTGATAAATTGCTGGGATTATTGCATGGTTAATAATGTTTGTTTAAGGTTTAATGTTATAAAGTTAAAAAAATGAGATGTTAAATTCCCTGACACATTAAACGTTTCTTAATGTGGAGTTTGTTCTCAAAACCTTAGGATGTGCAGTTTTTTCTCTTGTGTGATGATACCGTGAGTTTTTCTTTAAATGAGATTTTTAAGTGTTTACAATCTCGCAACAAATGGCATTGAATCGAGCAGGGGTTTCCTGTTTTTACTCTAAAAATAGATTAAGACATAGGAAGAACTAGAAGGTTTCATGTCTAGTCTGAAGTTTCTAATTGCCCTAAAAACACTTTAGAAGGGCAGGTAAGAAAACAGCAGAACCATTTTTCATGCTTCTATCTTTTAGCTAAGGATGTGTATTTGGGAATCTCAGCATTTATGGGACTTGTATGACTGTTGGGTTTTTCTCAGCAATTTGTTTTCCACTGGAATTGTGAAATCTAGGTCCACATAGCCGTGTTCAGCAGCTCATACTGGGGTCCATACTGATTTTTGATCATTATGACTTAAGCCGTTAGTGTTGCTGTGGTTATTTAAAATCATTTCTACACCCTTCCCCCCCCATTTCAGACATACTCTTAGAATGGAAAGAAGTGATGGATGTGTATGAATAGTTCATTAATAAAAATCACTTAACTTTTTTTTAAAATTGAATTTCACAAAGACCTTAAGAGATCTTCAAATGTATTTATTACTTGGCGTCAAGCAGTGTGGAGCAAACAGTGTGTGGAGAATTCTTGGGGTATAAATTGCTTGTACTTAATTCATTTTAAATACTTGCTATTTGAAATTGAAGCTGTTCATTAGGATGCAGGAATCGCGTAAAGATTTTGGTTCCTGTTTCAATGAATCTTTGTGTTAAAATTGTCAGAATACTTAGAGAAAGCAACTCATCTGAAATTTTGTATTTGTATAAACGTACTGTCATCAAACTTCTTTCTGGATGATTTCTGTAAAATAAACACAATAGGTGACTGAACAATTAACGTAAATACATTTAAGGATGCAGAAATGTATTCATAAACATTTGTTTCCGTATTTATCTAGATACAATTGTATAGCTGAGCTTTGGATCCTTCCTGGGTATAAGTAGAGGTTCTTTATTTCATCCTTATCCTTCCTAATGAAATAAAAAATATGCCAATTTATTAATACCACATGAAGCTTTATCACAAACAGTTGGGAGTTATTTACCTAATATGACATCCGTGCAAAATATGCATCCCATCACTCTTCCTTGTACTGCTCTACTCTTACTGTATTAAAAGTGTCAGGACAATGCTGCAAGCAGAGTGGTGATGGTTTTTAATCAGCATAGGCACAGTAAACAACTGTTCTTTAGCAAAATTAGAACCAAGTGGTTTAAAATTGTAACTTCTAATAAAAAGCTGATTTTGTTAGTTAAATAAAATATTCTCAGTGTATTCCTTATTCTAGATGTATCTTCCATCTGTCTCAGTTGATAAGGAACTTCTGGCAGTCTAATGAATTCTTTGATGACTTTGTCACTTCTCTTTCTCTACTAGACCTGCATTTTTACCTACTTGAAATATATTCATACACATCTGGGAGAGTTTCTTCAGAATAACAGAGAAAGGTCTTGAATTTTTTATTACTTTCTTTCTTTTTTCCAGAAATGGAGCAAGTCAGAAATATGTCATATTTGAATTCAAATGGAAAAGAACAATTTGAAATGTTAGTAGAGTGATCCTGTTAAGTTTAGTTTGCTTTAAATTCTGGAAGCTCAACTAAAATTTTGCATACAATTTATCTTTTATTGTAAAGCAGCAAAGAAGGGAACATAGGGGAAGTAAATAAGGATAGTGGTGGCCAACTGTGCTGTATTGAAACTCTTCCAGCAGGTGCTGCTGGTCTTGGCAAAAATCAACAGAAGTAATGCAAATTACTGAAATGAGTGATATAACTTGAGCGATAATCAAAATTGTAACATGCAGCCATGAAAGCTGGCAGATGAGATGCAGTTTCTAGCATTATTGACAACGCTTAGTGGTACGGTGTTTTCTGAGGTGGCCATCCTCATATGACAACTTATCGTCAACTACTTAACTTCCAGTGAAGTGAGCGAAGTTTTGCATCCTTCTTTCGCTGAGCTTTCAATACCACGCTCGATATGTAGACATTTTCTGGCTAAGATCAAAAGCTCAGAGCTCAGTATATGAGCGCAAGCAGTGATCCATAGTACTAACCATATTAGTTCACCCACAAAGTAAATGCAGGTAAATGTAATACGGTATTCCTTGTTACGTGTACCATATATTTTAGAGAACAGTGTTTTTATGTTTCTTGGTAGCATGTGTATTGAGTTCTTGATAGCATCATTTCCAACAGAGAAATGTAGATTTTGTAAACTGATTTTTGTACAAGGTTGTTTTCAGTTCCACCCAGGAAGTAGGGTGCTTGCCTAGGTCTTTTATCACTTTATTCTGATTGAGAAGTCTACAGCACTAATCTGCTCAGAGATGGCCTGTGCCAGGAGGTCTAGGGTTGAATCTCCTTTCTTTGAGTCCAGTGTTGTGATTTATACAAAACGTCTAAAGATTTATTATGTCAGAGAAATGGAGCAAGGGAATGAATCTGTAGTACGGTGGTTATATGAGAGCTAAGGGCCCATCATCAAATTAACACTGTGCTGGTAGCTGGGCTAAACAGGTGTTGGGCGTTTTCACCCTTTAGTCTCGGTGGTTTTCACTGTCATGTGTATCCACATATTTAATGAGAATAAGAGAAGATAGAACAACTCTGTAGTCTTGTGTCTTGCTCTCATCTGGAGGCAGAATAAATATTTGCAACGGGTATTTTATTACTTTATTTTATGATCTTACGCCAAGCGGAAAACCACCAGCAAGAATGTGTTTAGAAGGCCTGTTCCTGAGGACATGACACTTGTTATTCTGTTCACACAATCAGTCCTCGATACTGAATTACGAGGTAAAAACGTGATGGCAGTTTTTCTTTGAATCAACCCCATATCCTCTTCTCTTTTTTCCCCCTCCCCAAATTGAAGCAAACTTAACTTGTAATTTTAGAAAAAACTTCCAGTTTCGAGGTGGCAGAAGCCTTTTTGATGAAAAAATTATTTTGGAAAGAGCGGGGGGTGGGTCGGTGGAGGGAGTGGGAATCTAGGCAAATTTAATGCAAGATTTCTTTGTTGGATAAAGCAGTTGCAAAAACACCAAATAGTTGAAAAATAGCTATTCATAGTTACCTGAAATGGAGAAGTGCCGTTTAACAATAAAGATGATGCTCTTTCAAAGGTATTCACTGATACTGAATCACTCTACAAGTTTCTGCCTGTATTTCTTTTATACCAAAAATAGTAAAAACTATGTTGACTAAGTGGTCCTCAACAGCATCCGTTAGGGAGAGGATGCAGCTCAAACATGTCTCTTCCCTCTGTTTGTGTGCTACAAGCTACAACTTGGTGTAGTATCTGTTCAGAGGACAAAACAACTTAATAAAGTATCAGATTGTTTAAAGCTTTTCAACAGTCACTTAAGATTCAGACACAGATTTTTGACAGACCTTGAAAGAGAAGATGAAACTGTCTGGATGAAGACTGGCAGGCAAAATAAGTAACAAAAGAATATTTCATATGAGTTGGTAGACTGCTTTGCTTTGTGTCTGTTGATTTTCAGATACAGTAGACTAGTGTCTGTTTCAGCTTTGGATTGCAAATTCTGAGCAAGTACTATCCAGTATGTATTTTGGATTTGAGTTATGATTTACGGCATGTGCATATGATCTTTGTATGGGAAGGGGAATTTTTAAAAATGAAGATGAAAATTTTAATACCCTCTCTGTAAATAACCAGCCTAAGTCTGTCAAGACTTAAAGGTATAGAAATGTTTTCCTTCATTTTCAGAGAAACCAGGATTATTTGCCTAATTTCTGAAACAAATTTATGTTAGAAATCATTTAGGGTATCGTACAGAGAGACCGGGGGCGATGGGGAAATCTTGTGATATGGAATAGATGTTATGAACTCAGCAGTATAGAAGGTATTCTACAGCTTGAAGAATGGAGTGTTTTTCCTAAGACGGCTCTCACCCACTCGGATATAATTAGTTCTTGAACAGCTTATTCGGATGTGCTGTGTTTGCATTTTCTGTTTGTCTCCTACCAGATCTAGAATACTAAATAAAGTAATGGGGTAAACAGAAGGAATGTTTTAAATCTGTGGTGGTAAACTGCCAAGGCAGCGTTTGCTAGCAATGTGATCCTCAATCAAATGTCAGAATTGCTTTTTTGTCGCTACGTAGCTATAGGTAAACGTCAACTAAATATCCTGCGGGATGTATATACTCTCTGCAGCTGTCACTTCAGTGACACTGTTCGGTTAAAGCTTTCAAAGGTATGCCCGCTTATCTCTTATAAACAATTATCTGCTCTGTCAAGTGATGCATCCTGCGATGCTGGAGCCTTGTGGATGTATAATCAAAGTGTTTCCCCCCCTAAAGATCTTGTTTCTAATCCTGAAGACGCTTTATAAATGACTTTCAGAGGCTTTTTTCCTACTATTATATACTTGGTAACCTAGAATTTGAATGCATAAGCAATGTTGTATGTCCCATTTACTTCATTGCCCCAGCCAGCTGGTCGGATTTTACTGGGAATTGGATAGGCAAATGCATGATGTAGCTGATAGAGAAATAGTACGGTGTAAATGTTCTGTATTCTGTTGCTCTTCTCCCGTACAAAGTCTTAACTAGTAGAATAAACAGTAGAACAAACATTACATGCACTGCTTGGTGTGTTGCTTCTCGACTGTAAAGTAAAATTGGCTAAACTGAACATTTGCAAGCACTCCCATGATAAAATAATAAGCTTTTTAGTCATGAACATATATGCAGTTTACCTAGAAATGGACTCGCAGTTTAGCATCTGGAAAATTGTTTTTCCTCTTCTCCCTGCCAAGAATTTCCATTTCATAGTGTCAAATTAAGATAAGCACATTGCAATCTGACCACTGAACGCTGCGCTGACATTAAGAAGCAGGTTTGGGAGTGGATTTGAGAGTCTCTGGAGCAGCAGATTTCAAACGGGGAAGCTGCAAAAGAGGGAAGAGCTGTGTATTGGAGCGTATCAGGTTTTGAATTTATAAATGTTAAGAGAGAATGCCATTTGTCCTTGATGTAAGTTCATCAGAATTGCTTGTATCTTATTTGTTGTGTAAGAATAAAGAATGGAACGTTGTTTGGGGCAGCTGGTTCTTCAGGTTGATGACGACTCTAGGGATATATTCTTGTACGGCAACACTTGCTAAGTGTATGCATATCATGAATTGTGATTTCAGTGAGCTTTTTTCCCAAATAAGTGGAAATTTTGGTGAAAAAAAGCATATTTTGTCCTAGAAATATTTTTGATTCGGAGAAAAGGAGGCTGAGGGGAGACCTTATTGCTCTCTACAGCTACCTGAAAGGAGGTTGTGGCGAGGTGGGTGTAGGTCTCTTTTCCCAAGTAGCGAGGGATAGGACAAGAAGAAACGGCCTCATGTTGTGCCAGGGGAGGGTTAGCTTGATATTAAGGAAAAATTCTTCACCAAAAGAGTTGGCAAGCATTGGAACAGGCTGCCCAGGGAAGGGGTGGAGTCTCCATCCCTGGAGAGACCGCGTAGATGTGGTGCTTACGGACACGGTTTAGTGGTGGAAATGAGCAGTGCTAGGTTTACAGCCGGACTTGATGATCTTAAAGGACTTTTCCAACCTGAATGGTTCCATGATTCTATGTCCTTCTTTAGAAATAACACTGAATTCAATATAGTGGCTTAAATGTGTTTTTCCTCTGCTCAACAGGGAAAATTGGAATGAGTACCTTAGGGGGAAGTGGCAAAGTAATAACTTGAAAAAATTCTCATTAATTTCTGCTGGACACTCTGTTTATGATCAGACTCAATGATATAGCTCTAGGTAAGGTTTTCGATGTTTTGCCCATCCCCACCTGCTTACACTCAGCAAGTTCATACGTTTCAAAATGTAGAATATGATTTATTATGTTGTATGTTCTGTTTATTTCAGTGAAACTTTGACTTCCAAAGAAAAACGTAGCTACTGACATCAGAAAATAATTGCTCAAGTGTCATTGTCTGAAAACATCTATCGACTGTATCGGCCTGCCTTTTTGGCTAGCCAACCCTTAGATTCTGCAGTTAACGTCGATGCTGTGCAAAGCAGATCTCTGTCCTGTGCAGATTGCCTTATTAATTCTGCTCAGGCCTCGCCTTCCAAAAATCAGTGTGGTGGTGTTTTCTCATCTCTAACCAAATATTCATCATTAATCTACTTTGGAATACAGCATGGTTTGTGACATGACAGTAATATATCTGACGTAAGCAATCAGGTGAAACATTATTGTAAGGCAAGCAGGCCAGAGAAACAATTTTAAAAACTAATAAGGGAATAAAATATGTGCATTTTAGATACTTGTTTTTTTTAAACAGCTTAGAAAGAAATAGTTTTCTATTTCAAGAAATCTTGTGCATACTGCTTGTAATGTCAGTAACTGCACCGGTGTGAGCTGCCATCGTTCGAACAAGGAAGAAATGCTAACGCTATGGTTTTTAACTTTTTGGAGTACTTTTACGTCTACGTGGAGAACTCATTGAGCAATAGTGGATGATCCAGTGCAGAAATGTATATGGATTGGATATATTCATGTTCAGCATAATGGTGAATTTGGACTCCAATGTGAAGTTCATTAGTCTTACTAACCAGGGATCAACTGCTGATTTAATTTTTTTTTTTGTCATTCTAAGCAAGTGGTTTTTGGTTAGTGTTTTCCTTTCTTGGTATTTGTCAACTTTGAGTTGATCCTCTTGGCCTCAAAAAAAGAATACTTTTTTTGCAATGTTTTGGACTTTTTCTCTTGACAGTTATAGGCACCTGGAATGTGAAAGGGCAGATTCTACTTTTGGATATATCTGCAAATTGTCATTTTGGAGTTAGCTTACATATGATGTACCTTCATTTGAGAAAAGTGGATGCAAGAAGCTTGTTGGCTGCATCCACAGCAATGGCAGCTCATGGAGAAAATATCAAATATTGACTGCAGTGGTGTTACGCTGATTTATATGGGCTGAGAATCAGGTATATGATCTCATAGTGAAAAGACCAAGTCTTCTATCATGAGTTTTTTGACTAGTCTCTTCTGAATCCATTGTATTTTTGTTTCCCTTCATTTCACTGTATTACACTCAGTAGACTTTAACTTTCTGAGGAAGGAAGCATCAAAGCGGTACCTGGTGAGAGGAAATGACAAATGACACATCATATCTCTTCTTGTGCTTTTAAAATGTCAGTTGTCATGCAGGTGTTCAGGTATCATTTGAAAACTAGTGTTTTCCTATGGGTATCAACAGAAAAGCTCTATGATCATCAAGTGCTTCGAATCTGGGACACTTAAACCCAAATCTGAGTATTTTTTGTTTATGTTTTGTGGCAAAGATTACTTGACAATATTTACTTGCTGCAATAAATTATTGCCCACTCATATATAGAAATTATTACAATGAAATTGAAGTTCATTCAGAATGGAAGTTTAAGTTCAGACCAAGTTAAAAACAATATATCCAGAAATGAACATTGGAAAAAATGATTAGGTAAAGTTCATCAGATTTCACATGCAATTATTCTTTTACATGAAAATTCCTCCCTTTTATGTAGGGAGAATAGCTGTATTATATCTAACTGTAAACGGATTCATAGGGAAAAGTAGTACTAGGACAAACACGTAAAATATTTCTGCTTCACGTTCTTCCAGGCTCTGTTTCTAGCTAGAAGGCTTCCTCACCCTGACATGGTTAGGTTATGCTAGGTTTGGCATATAAATGACTGTGATGTAATATATCATTTACCCAGTACTTTTTGGGGGGAGAGGGGGAGATCACATGTGAGAAGACAGAGGTGAGCAACTGGTTCCATAAGCCAGAATGGTTTGTTTTTGAACGGGTCCTTCTTGGTGCAACTTCTGTGAATCACTGTCACGGGATCCTATTGACGTGATGTATTGCCTTTTCCCTCCCCCAGTAAAGCCAGACAACTCGTCACCAGCCTTTTTCCGGACCTATTCATTTCTGGAATGATAAACCAGTGGAATTTCTTAAGGGCTTGCTGATGCCCAGAGTTTGAGGGACTCGTGTAATTTCAGCAGAGCTGTCTACCTCTGCTTCAACAGCATAGGAAACGTCCCCCGCACGCGGCGATGCGTCTGGAAGTACTCCTTCAGACAGTGAGTCTTGTGAAGGAGGTCTCTTTTTCCCTTCCCTCTGTGAAAAGCATGACTCTGTTTTCACAGCAGCTGTGGCTGCAGTCTACTTCTGCAAATCAGCAAAACACCACTAAACTACTGTCATTTCTGTCAAGGAGCTGGTGCCTTGCCAGTGCTGTTGTTTCATGTCTCGGTGTTTTGTAAGATCTTGACACATACTGCTTTGAAGATTTGGAAATCATCTTGCCGTTCGGGGGTCTCATTTGGTGCGTGAGATGGATGAAGACTGACTAAAATGTAATATTTTACTCTTGATACCAGTCATGCTGTATATTCCTAAAGGAAAATGTGATGCTTAAACTGGCTGCCTGCTGAGATTTAGGCGAGCTTTTGGAAGAGAACTCCTTTGGATGTGAAACAAATACCGAGTGAGATGTGCGCTGGGGAGAGGGGTATGTAAGCTTGGCTTTTTGCCCATTGCTTAGGTTTCTGTGACAAATAGAAGATTTTTTTGGAAATGGTGTGATCGCTGAAGGAAGCTAATCTCAGTGAGTTCCAGCCCTTGGTCTCTGAACTCTCCATCTGAGTTTGGCAACAAGTAGGTTTTCTGAGCTTTATTTTACTTAATGGGCAGAACGCTGATTAAAAAAGTCAGCTTTGATTTAAAGTAGAAAGAAGCTCTGCTTTGTTTTTATGGTACTTTGAAGATGAAATGCACATGATTTCTCAGATCTGTTTGTCTGTTTCCCCCTTATCCCTACTACTTCGGTTGCTGTTCTCCAATGTCTAATACCTTGCAGTAACCGCTGTTTTCAAAGATGAAGTTTTTTGCACTTTGGTGTTTGCCTCTTCCTATGTTGGAGTAGATTTATACACCCACAGACCTGTGTTGAAGGAATCCTGTGTTTATATCTGGTTGAAAAGATAGTGCTTTGCAAAAGATAATTTTTTCAGTACTCTTTTCAAATACCAGTAACTGTGTTTGAATTCAGCTCATTGACTGTCGAGCTAAGGGAATAGTGGAAGTGAATAACTAAATTGGCTTTCTGAAAGTGGGGACTGATAAGTGCAGTAAAAGCTCTTTGGGATATGGTGCTTGCTATGGCAGCAGGATGGACCTGGTGGGTAGAAGGTGTCAGCCAGCTCCAGGCTCCTTTTTTTTTGTTGGGGAGGAAGGACCACTGTAATTGTTCAAAGGGAAGACTTAATGCCATGACTCTGTGTGCACATTTCGGCAGCGTGAACTGGTGGGATAAAATAGGGAGCAGACATTCCTGGCTATGGTTCGATTGTTTGCGGTTCCATTAGGATACAGTTTTCTTGAGAGATCAATAACAAGTGTCATGTTCTAAATCGGTCACTAAGTACTTGGGACTCAAAATGAATTTTGTCATGGGCAGGTTGTATCTTTTTTGTGACGGTGCTTCTTGTACCTCCCTTCCAAATGTGAACTGTTGCACTAAGTTGTATTGGAAACTACATGACTGCAGATGGTGGGGAAGCGTTACGTAGTTCCTACGTTTCTACCCGTAATGAAAGGGTAGTGGGAAGAATCCGTTTGGTAGCGTTTGCGTGCAGGGGCTAAGGACATGCACAGCACTGTTTACTCTGGAACTGGAGAGCCTGTATCGCCATATTAGATGCTTTGCAGTGTTCTTTTGGCTGTATTGTAACGTGGAGTGGAGGGCGAAGGGGGTTCTTTGTGCTTTTTTAGCTAGTTGTCTCTGCAGTTGTTCTCTTGGATTAATTTTATTTTGGGAGGCAAGGATAAAAAGTGGCCCTGCATTTCCCTGCAGAGACTTGTATATACTGGTTATTTATTGCTTTCTTAATCTACTTGAACATGAACAAGTGTTGTTATGTGACTATTTCCTTTACTGCATTCTTTGTTCTTCTTGTAATACTTAGCTGGAATATTCAGATTATTTTAGTGAGTAGCAATGAAAACAAGTACCACTTGAAACGGCAAGCTGGCAAAGTGTGGGAAGACGCTGTGGTACACACACCTGTGTATTTTACTGGGATGTGTGAAACTTCATCTTTACCAAACTTGTGTGTGTTTTTGCACATTAACCGCTGCTGAAAGCCGAAGAAATGGTAGGGTGTGTTTTGTGATGGATTTGCACTTACCCCTAGGAAAAGGTGAATCTTGGGCGTTCAATAACAGTCCAACGCCTGTAATCTTAGGACATAAAATGGGTGTTTTCTCTATATAGGGAGGATGATAAGTTGTGATACTGCTCCCAATTCTCTACCAAGTTCTCTACAAAGAAATTCCATTTATCTTCCTTCCTTTATATGATTCTTGTACTTCTGTAAGATGTTTTTTGTCTTACTTCTATATAAAAAGTCTGTGTATATGTTCCAGTGAGGTGAACTGCTGTTTCCATTGCAGTTTATTTTTCTGCTGGAAGTCTAAATCAGCTTCATGACTTTCTTTGACTCTGTCAGTGAGAGGAAGTTTGATATACATTACTATATTGATCTTTTCTTCTGACATTAACACAAATGAACTGGAAAACAATCCCTAGATTTGAGGACAAACAAATAGAAAATGCTTTTCTCCTATGAAAGTACATGATTTTAAAAAAATGATACTTTTAAAAATTGTTGGGTTTGTTTTTTTCTGTTCAGGCCCCCTTGATTTGAAATAAAATACATTATAAACTGATGTGAAATAAATCTCAGTCTGCTTTTTTATTTGCTAGTATTATGATGGGTGCAGCTCCCCATTAATTCCTTTGAATTGAGTGTTGTGCTTTTACGTATAAGCACATACACATTTATTTGCTAAAATAGGGACATTCCAATAAAAGTTGATTGTACAATATTATTTTAGTATTACTAAATTGTCCCTTTTCACAGAAGGAAAGTTTACATTCACAGTATATATCTCTGCAAAGAAACACTACAGGTGAAATTTTGCCTTTAAGGTGTTTGCTTTATTTAATTATCCTGTGTGCCTCTCACACCAGTTGCGTTTTGGTTGTCCAGACATTCAAGGGTGTATAGTCAGTCCACTTTTTTTTTTGTTAGATTTTTCTTATTTTTGAATATCTATCATTCAGGCCTTGGTATCACAGAATGTAATGTTAGGAAAAATAACCATTAATCATTTGACTGAAGTACTAGGAGTTTCTGGAAGGCTAGAAAAGCATGTTGCAGGAACATGTTGAATATAGCTGCTATCTACCCTGGGAACCCAAATGGGCTGAGTGACTTCTTGACCTCTTCTAGGCGTGTTGGCTATGATTCTGTTTAATATGAAGAATTACTGCAATTATATTCACATTTAGGTATCTTGTTAAAGGACATAGGAAGTCACATTTCTGTGTGAATTACTGTTTTCCCTTTCTTAAAATTCAGAAGTCCTGTTTCATTTCAGCATAACCTTAATGGAGGGAGAATGGCATCCGTACTTCGGGCATAGAGATACAGCATCAGGCTGCACTGCTGAGTTTTCTTCACCCAGTTCATGAGTCCTTTCAACATCTCGCAGCTTTTTCTACCCACCTGAGTTCCTCTACAACCACCGCAGAATTCCGTAGAAAGATTAACTATTGCTACTTCAGTCATATAATAATCTAATGATATTGAACTAACTGTATCAAAACACAGCATATACCTTCTCCTTAGATATAATATACAGCATAAACTGTATAAAATAAGTGAATTCACTAAGTACCGCCTATATCGTAATCCATTTATTTCAGTCCTCCATATGTTTTCAATGATTAGATAAATAGCATGCAAATGTGTTTATTTTAATAAACATTAGTAATAGAGTTTTCAAGCAGTATTTAAAATAGTAGGCAAAATTATCTTACATCATACCTGAGATAGAAGTTTGGTGCTTCTCTGAGGAATTTTGAGTGTGACAGAAATGCTGCAGGAGAAGGACCCCAGATTTGATCTGAAAAAGACAAAACGTAATCGGAATGTACTTGCGAAGCATGTACGAAGTGAAATATAAATATCACCCCAGTTTGTTCTGTAAGTGTGCAACATCAGCCCTATTCAGTCATCTGGCGTATGCCTTAATACGAATTACTTATTTCAATATAAATTCATATATCCAGCACGGAAATGTCATAGCATATGCATAGAAGAGGAATACCGACCCTTCAGCCAATGGTCTCATCAGCCTATAGCTTTATTTCTAGAACTTTGTGTCATTTTGCTGCAAACTGTGAAATTCCCCCTTTGCAAACATTTAAACCCTAGAAATCCTGTTAGAGTACAGCAGGATTCTGGTTAATTATGTCTTGGGCAAATGAAGGACTAAAACTCAAGCTGCTTTTACGTGGGATGCAGTTTTGTAGGACTGTTTCCTTCGCAGAACTACAATCATTGAGTAATGCGTGTGATGTGGTGTGGAGGTGTATGTACTATGGAGGTGGTATGGAGACGTCCTTAAATAAGTAGCCGATTCATATCGGCTTTGATTATTTTAGTTGGTGCTTCCACTTTTTTTGCTATCCTTCTCAAGCAAGCATGTAGCAGTAGACCCGCAAGCACGAATCCATATGGAGGAATGTATCGAGGTCAGAATGCTTCAATCACTTCTCCAAAATGCTCATTTTGTGTTGGCAGTCGTGCTGCTTGAACAATTTGCAAGTTCAGGTTGAGGCGAGAGCATGCCGTTTCTGTTGTCAAAGGTGAGCTAATGCGATGCTCTGGAAAGACAGGGTAACCTGATCTAATTATACCCGCAGCTTAGCTCAGTAACAGCGGTGGGAACTGTTGCTTTCAGCAGAAAGAGGAGTTAGATTTTTGTTTCTTGCCCACAGGACGTAGGGACGCGTTTGCTTGCTGTAGCAAATAAAATCATGTCCCGTACACAATCTGGAACCGCCAAGGAGAGTACTGCTGGCTGGTGTCCCCCATCCAGGGACTCCATGCAGCCTTTCCCGTCAGGGTATCTAACCAGCTCCAAGTCCTTTCTGATTCCTCTTCCGTAGGCATGACAAAGTCTTGGTAAATTACTTAAAGATTTCAGACAAAGTTACGATTGAAATCTCAGATCTTTTGGAGTAAAAGACTCCTTTTTGTTGATCTCAGTGCTTTGTATGACAAGGCAAAAATAAGTACCGTTTTGCTTAAACTGAGATACATGATAAAATGGATGGGGGAAAAAGAATTAAATACATTGTAGTGTAAATATTCGTATAATTCCAGAGAGGCTCTTTGGTTTCACCTGCTGTCTCTGTTAACGGAATACTGTTTCCTGCTACAGAAAACCTTTTTGTTCTTCCGTACCATTCATAACAATAAATGTTGTTTTGCTAGAGACAGAGTACAAGTCAGAAGGGAGGAGTTTAGGTAGTAAATATTTGTGAAGTTCATGGGCTTTCTTCTGCCTTGCTAGTTAGTGTGTGCTGTTTCAGAGCAAAATAAAATAGTAGGCTCTGCATTGGGGAAAGCTATTTAAAGCAAGCTCCTTTTTTTCTGTGATATTGAGGGTGTAGAAGTAGGTGAAGGCTGATCAAGAGTAATTGGTTATGAATATTTTATCTGTGAAGGAGTTTTCAGTGTAGAAAGGACAGAGGCAGAAATGGATGAAAAGAGCGCTGGGGCATTAGGAAAGTGGGGGCGGGGGGAATCCAACATACTTGCCTACCCTCTAATTTTTGTTGCGGAAAGAGAAAGTGGAGGTGATGCTATAGATTGGGAAAATACGCCCTTCAACGTCTGCGCAGAGTGTGCACGTGTTTCAGGTTCTGCATTTTCCTATTCTCTACATAACAGTTGTTTTATCTGTTGGTCGCTGCCCATGATAAATAAAGAAAAAACATCCAGCAGAGGGGAATGATACTTAGTTTTCTAGATAAAACTTCATTTCCCTTTTTGAGATGACTTTTTCCCCCCCCGTTTCCTGCTGGTCCACTGGATGGCTCTCTGATCACTTACATGCTGTACCCAGGCGTTTCTCTGTAGCATGATCATTTGCTTAATAGCATACCAGTTCCTTTGCTTCTCAGTGTTGAAGGCAAATGCTGCTAATTTCCCCAGCAGAAGCAATCAAACAGCATTTCCGTACCAAGTGCAGTGGTGTAGAGAAGTGCGTAACGAGGTCTGCTTTGAAGGGCCAAGCCTCGGTCCCTCCTGGGCAGCTCTTGTTTTGTACCAGCTGGAAATCTCTTTGAGGAGCAGCACAAAGAGGTGAAAAAGGGGTTTAGGGGGCTTACGGGGTGCTTCATTATTCCGAACGGGTCTAGTTTATGCATACATCTGAGTTTATGGGTGAGAATGATTCTGCTTGTCTTTTCCAGTAGGGTTTTCTACTAGGATCTGAGCATCCCATGTCCCGGTGAACCAGAACAGTATGTAATTTTGCTACTCAAGATAAATAAAGCATCCTACGCTGTTTGAGAGGATGCCTCGCTGGTGTTAATGTCAGTATTAAGCAGTTTGCTTGGTAAGAGGTGTCTGCAGGCTTGGCCTCATGCCTCGCATATACATATATATATATATTTATATATATACACACACACACACAGATCTATGCCATAGATGTACTCGGTGTCAGACATACTGCGGTGTCCACAGCGCGATGATCCACAGCTTTGATAGGAGATGTTAATGCTGGAGAAATGCTTTCCCAGGCAGGTTCTGACCTGACTGGGACAGACATGACTCTGGTTGCCACATTCTTGTTATCTGTATTATTGAGGTTTTCACTTAGAAGAGAAATGGCAAAACAAACAGATGCAGTCTAATCTGTACTCTGCAAAATGCATGTTGTATCTTAAAAAGATATCTAGAGGGGAAGTAAATCCAAAAGGCTAATGATGCTGTAGTCGATTAAAACTGAAGAAAGGGAGAGCTTTTTATAGCTGTCATTTCCTATAAATCACTGACTTCCTCTCCTTGGGAGATTGCCAGCGTAAAATCCAAGAATTTCTTGGCATTACTGAAATCAGAGGAGACCAGAACTGTGCAGAACAGAGCTGAGAAGTGTTTTATGTCTGCACCAAAGCAGAGTAAGTCTTAAAAAACCCCATTATCATGTACATTCAGAAATTAGTATCACACTTTGTAGTGGCAGTACTATAAACTGTATCACAGGGAACTACTGCTTTCTCTGTAGAAAAAGGTTTAGTGTGTAACAAATCCTTGGCTTCTATCTGGTTTTGCCTCTGAGAAACTGGAGCTGTGTCTGCACTGTGTTAGCGAGGTCAGAGAGCACATGGACAGTGCCCCCGTCACCCGCATTACTTAACTGTACGGTCATGTTTTTGGCTCTGTTTTTGATCATTCCCTCTAGTCGTTGCTAGAACAAAGATTGGGAACAGTCCAGGGGATGGGGTGGTCCAGGGACCGCTCCCTAAAAGCCGTGTGGCTAGGATGCTCTCGGGTTTGCTTTCTTCCAGCACTGACTCGGCAGGCTTTGAGCCTCGAGTGCTCCCACATCAGTGGACTGATGCAAGGCGGGTTTTGTTAACTGTGCCTTCCTCTGCTTGTCGTTCTACTCTGAATGTTTTCCTGTATAAAACCTGTTACCTGTGAGATTGAGAAGGAGCAAATTTGTAGAGTTCATCTACTGCGAAATTAAAGCAAGCTGGACCAGTGGAACCATGCGGCTGCTGTGCAGTAGATGGGTTATTTAATAATTTAATGCAGTCAAGTAGTCTATTTATAACTTTTGGAGAAGCATTCGGTAGTTTTCCCTAGTTGCTAAACAGCCTGAAAATAGTTCCAAGGTCTTAAATGATAGAACCTCTTCTAATTAGTGAGATGATGTTCTCTTGTCTCAGCAAAACTCAGTTCAGGATTCTGTTAGGTTCTTAGCACCAGGGTCTGCTGCAAGAAAGATTCTCCAGAAATTAGCAATGTTTTGGAAGCTCTTTTTAAAAACAGAAAAAAAGCAAGCCCAAGCAGGAATTCATGTTAGAGCTGTATGTGAATAACACTTCTGACTGCATGAACGGAGGTATTTTAATACTTCAGACCAAATATTTCCATATTTGAATTAACAATTTGAGCTAAATCCCTTTTAAATAACATAATTCATTGTTTGGTAGCTGTGGGAGTAAAGCTATTGATATGTGAGTGACCAACTAATTTATTTTAAGTCTACTTATCGCTTAAATTTTTTTCTTTCCCTGGAGAGGCAGACAACAGAAGTATTGTCTGGTGGGATGGAGACTGCATAGACTGTTAAGACTGCTGAGAAGGAAGGTGTGTTGCTCCATCTCTCCAGGGCAGTCCCTCTTCAGGCTTTATGCTCAGGGCACCCATCTGCCGCTCAGGAAGGCATCCTGCTCTTCCCTGTACAGCACCTGTCCGTCTTCTCGGCGCTCTCCAGAAAACACATGCAAACAGCAGGCAATATATTGCACTCGTTCTCACGTGAAAACAGGTTAGCGTTAGCCACAAGGATATTTCTCTCTCGGGAAATACCTATGGCTTGATTACTTCCTTCAAAACAAAAGCCAAGTCCATTTCTTGGGTTTGACAAACACTCTGGATGAACGATTCCTTCCCCCTTGCCCCAGTCTTTTTCATGATAAGTCTCTGGTGTTTCGGACTGTTGCAGAAACATAAAATTGCTGGCTGAAAGATGAACGTTCTGTACCTCTAAATGAAGCTCAGAAGCAGAAGTGATGATTAAAAGTGTATGTATCAGTTTGCTATGTAAATACTTTAATTTGTGATGTATTCGATCATTGAAGTAAAAGACTTTTCTAGTTCTAGAAGGAACATTAATCACAAACATGACATACGTCCTCTGTCTTAAAGTATTTTGTCTCAGCTAAGGTTCATGAAGGAGATGGTCAGTAAGAAAAAGGGTAAGCCATAATGAGAAGAGTAGTAAAGTATTTTATTATCTGGGACTAAAGACATGGCCGTAACAAAAGACATGATCGTAACAAATTTAGAAATACAGAATTATAGTTTTCCTCCCTAGTTTAATTTACTTTTGCTTAATTTACATTTTATTAATTTAATATTTGGTAAGTATTATTTTTGAGCTGGTACCTTATCTCGTAATACTCTGGCAGTGGTAACCTAAACCAGAAGAAAATTTCAATTAACTAATATATTTCTAATAATGTTTTAGACTGCTAAGCAAAACAAGAATCAGGTTATTATAGATGGATTTTAAATTATGAAAACATATAAAAATATAGAAAACTATTAATATGAAAGAAATGAGGGTAATATTGTGCCAGTGCACCATAACTGACAATTAGAGCAGATACAATTCTTGGTAGCTAAGAAATTTAAGGGGCGTGTAGGTATGTAGAAATAATAAGCTGCTTTTTTTAGTACATTTAAAACATGGATGCATACAGCTATACCTGCACTTTTTTTACACATGTATATATCTATGCTTATGCAGACACACATCTATTAATTGTGCATTTAGGAAATCCACATACATGTCTCTCATAATTATATGTTTGTCTATGTTTGTTTTCCTCTTTCTTTATTAGTAATCATTCTATTTCTATTTGTATCTACTATTGTGCTTAGAAAGGAAGCAATCTGATTTTGCCCTAGAGACATAATTCAGTTTCATATATTGCTGTTTTAATAGCTTTTCTCCCACGAGATCTTTGTTTCTGTTTTCTAATATGAGATATTAAGGTTGGGTTTTCTTTTTTTTTCACATTTATACCTCTGCTCCTTTCATTCTCTATGAACTCAGCTGGTCAAAGTAACAGAAAGTGCAAAACGGAAGGAATAAAGAACTTTGGATTTTTTTTACCTAAAAGAGTAGTAAAAATAATCTAGAAAGTTAATTTGGTAAGATACTTGTACTGGATATATTTTTTTATGATGGGTTGTTTATAAAACTACTTCATCCGAGATCTGGATTCCTTATTTGCTTTAAACTAGCTCTAGGTATTTCAGGCTTTGTTTATATTAAAGGATATTGGAGGGGGAAGAACCCAAACTCAGATTCCAGATTTTTGGGGAGAATATTTGTTGAACTGTTCAGAACTATGCTGTCATAGCTCTGAGGGGTACACAAGTGAGGAATAGAATCCAGAAGAGAGGGAGGTCAAAGATTTCTATCTCATACAAAGGAAGAAACGGTATGAAAGCTTTGTAGTGGAGGGGAACGGGACAAGCGAGAGAGGCAGGGGAGAAGGGCAGGTTGACGGTCCCAGCTAACCTCAGAGGCAGTGGGGTTTCTACGGCCAAGCCGTAACACAGATTTTGCATTCTTCGTAACAAATAGAAGAGTTCTCTAACTTGGTCATCGAGAAGTTGAGGCTTGGCTCTAATAAGCTCTTGGTTTTCATGTGAGACTTACATTTATGAGACAAATTTGCTGTTTTCATTTTCCCAGAGTAAGAAAGAGCAGATGATGAAGAGGTCTCAAGTTCACTCCTATAACCTTAATACCTATAATGAGTCTCAGTGCAGCTCTGTGAAGAAGGTTTGCAGAGCGCATTGGCACTGCTTGCTATGCTGGTGTAAGAACACATTCAATGATCAGTACTTGGGGATTATCTCTCTCTCTTTTCCGTGGTGAATTTTCTTGAGAACTTCAGTCTGTTGGTTCATGCTGACAGTTGGATTATACTGTTGAGGTCTGAGAACTCCTACTAGCTCGTAGAACTAGCCACTGTGCAGAAACTAATGATATATGATCTAATAATAAAATTTGGAATTGTATTAACTTGAAAAAAAAATTGCAAGATCTCGTTATTTTCAGATCTTCATGTCTGAACTGCAGAACTAAGCAAATAAGTGAGTTGTAGAAAGATTTGGCTTTTTTATCTTGTCTGACCTGCATGTTCCCTCTTTTTCAGACAGACATCTCTTTTTAACTGGGTCTAAAATGATGAATATTAGCTCTGGAAATCAGGATGGACTCAGTTCCCTTTTTAGGCTCTTTTTATGCCTGGGCTCTAGCACTGCTTCCCGTTTCTTGGCTTTTTCTCCTCCCTGTGGATAACATGTTAAGGCAGTAGTGCCTGACTATGACACTTTACACTAAAACTTCTTAGTGTTTCAAGAGGTTGGAAGCAGGGTTGTGGTGCTTGTCCAGAGCAGTTCAGGTAAGTGGTTGCGAATACATATGAGCAAACTTTTAGCCAGAAATGGAACTGAGGATCCAGGAGACCTCTAGTCTGTCTTCTAAAGTAATACCAAAAGTACCTGGGGAAAAAGCATGATGATGTTCACAGGGCAAGGAAAAAATCAGATATTTGTCCACCCTGTAAAAGCAATGTCTGTGCCTTGCAGCCTTTACCCCACAGCATTACCATAGTAGCTCCATGCAGGTGATTTTTTAAAAATAAATAGGAAGTGGTAAAATATATAGTTTCATTCAGAACCGGTATGAACTGTCAGGACAGCCACATCGCTGGACTTCAGAGCTTTGTATGTGGATTGTGAAGCAGCAGCAAATGAAAATGTAGACCATTGGCAAGACAGCAACAACTGTTAATTAATTTGGGAAACAAATGAGGGAAAAAAAAATCTCTTACGCAGCTTTGACTTGAGCTAAAATAATACAGCAAGATTAAAATCAGTAATTGCCAGGGGTGTTAATTAGAACTGGGACCACACGTACAAAGTGTCTCGCAGAATATACTAAAGAATTCATGTCTGAATCAGGTTACGGAGAATAATGATTTTGCTTTAGCCTATCTTCTTGTATTAAATATTTTTTTTTTTCCCTCTACACAATGTATGTAGTCATCAGGGAACAGAGCTTATTAGAACTTACATGATAGCAATACATTTGCCTGCATCCTCTCAGATTTTGAACTCCTGTACATCAGCTCCAAAGCTGCAAATTCAGCCACAGAATTTAAGGACCTTGGACCCCTAAGGCAGTGTTCCAGTGTTAATGGAAATACCTTCATTTTTTCAGGTTATTTTAAAATTTTTGACAAATCAAATGGCATTATAAAGACTTTTAGCAGGTTTAGCTCAATTTCATTAATTCTTTGGTGGATCATAAATATTTAAAGTTGAGTATTTAGAAGGAGAAGGGAGATAAAGGATGATATTTACCTGTGAACTAATTTAAATAAAAATGTTAATGCATCTATGCATAGAATTTTCCTTTCTTTAAAATCTCAGCTGTCAGCTGAGAACTTCCAAAAATAAGTTGGTTCTCCTGAAAACTTGGAGGAAGACACAGATATAAACGTGAAAATCTTAATGTATTGTCACTTCTATGTGGAAGTGTTTGTATTCTCCAGTCACATGGATTTCACTGCTAATAAGTGTTTGTACAGATAATTCATTTATGGTAATCTGCCCCACAGAGTAGTATTGGATTACAAAACTGCTGCTAGTTGTTGTCCAACTTTTCACTCAAAGACTTTTTGAGTTTATGATTTTTTGCAGTTCTTAAAAGAAATCTTACCTTGCTACCATCATCATACCGTTGACGTGCCTTGCTTTGGCATGTAAAAGTCCAAGGGCTACAATGACTGCATGATGATACAGACCTAGTATTTTCTGGAATTGATGGGACTTGGAAGGGCTCTTGGGCTAAGGAAGCGTTAGTTGGGGTATCGACTTTGCTGCTGTGATTGCAGAAGCATTAGGGTAATAAACTTCCACTGAATGTCAAGTATTTTTAGAACTACACTTTTTTCTCGTCTGCTACTCTTGGGCAAGCCTATGTTACATCAAGAAGTTTAATTTCTTTAACTGTTGTAAAAGTACAGTAAAATAAGATCGGTAAGTCAGTGCACCTCACATATAGTAGGACTTGGGTTGAGGGATGACAAACTGTAGGTTGTGGGCCAGGAGGAAAGCAGCCTGCTCCTCCACCTCCAGCAGCGGCGCTAGCCAAGCTCGTCATGTGCAATCAGAGCTCCTCTCCCGTGTAATTTGTCTGGGTACTTGAGTGCTGCTGCTGGATCTATACCTGTGTCTGTCTAGACAGATATATCCTTACCAGGATTCACGGCACTCTGCATTGCCATGGGAGAAACCTCTACCTGGTTGTTTTCATGCAAACGGGTGAAATGGCTCCCACATTTCTCAAAGTGAAACCAATCATAGAATGATAGAATGGTTTGGGATGGAAGGGACTATAAAAATCATTTAGTTCCAGCTGCCCTGCCTTGGGCAGGGACACCTTCCACTAGAGCAGGTTGCTCAGAGCCCCGTCCAACCTGACCTTGAATGTTTCTGGGGGGAGGCATCCACAACTTCTCTGGGCAACCTGTTCCAATGTTTTACCACACTCAGCGTGAAAAATTTCTTCTTTAGAGCTAGTCTAAATATCCCCTCTTTTAGTTGAAAACTGTTGCCCCTTGTGCTATTGCAACAGGCCTTGGTCAAAAGTTTGTCCTCATCTTTGTTATAGGCCCCCAATAAGAACATAAGTACTTACTTAAGCACCGGCAGCTGCACTAAGGTCTCCCCGGAGCCTTCTCTTCTCCAGGCTGAACCACCCTGGCGCTCTCAGCCTGTCCGCGTAGGAGAGGGGTTCAGGCCCTCTGATGATCTTCATGGCCTTCCTCTGGACCCTCTCCAACAGGTCCGTGCCCTTCTTACGTTAGGGGCCCAAGAGCCGGATGCAGGTGGGATTTCGCCAGAGCAGAGGGACAGAATGCCCTCCCTCGACCCGCTGGCCTTTTGATGTAGCCCGGGATGCGGTTGGCCTTCCGGGCTGTGAGCGCACGTTGCCGATTCACGTTGCTTTTCTCAGCAACCAACACCCCCAAGTGCGTCTCAGGGCTGCTCTCAGTCCGTTCTCTGCCCAGCCTGTGTTTGTGGTCGGGATTGCCAGGACCTTGCAATCCGGCAGACGCCTGCTGTACCCCCACGGGCGCACGGACCTTTGACAGTACATTTAATGGTGCTTCCTATTTGCGTTGAGAGCTTAGTCACCCTACCCAAACTTTGTCCATCTTGTTGCCAGAGATACGAAGCAACAAGATTCTCCTGCTAACAAAAAAAGGAAAGAATCCTAGTAAGAGCTAACATTAAATCAAGTTCCTATTCTTCCTGTTGGCAGTGTGCAGCCGGGCATAAGGCAGAACCATATGTGCTTCTCTTACGTGCTGATTTGCTGAAGTGTTGTTAGCCAGATTTAAGTGTTCTCCTTTAACTGTTAATAACTGTGTTCTGGGACACTGAGTTATGGTCCAGAAAATCACCAGGTTTTTTTCCCCAATACTTAAAAAATGTGGTTTGCTGCTAGAATAAAAAAGAGAATTATTTTGATTGTTTAGGTGTATTTTGTTTATATGTATGCTAACATATACACAAAATTATATGACTAGAATAAGCACATTTAACTGTAGTACATGAGAATGGGAAACTAAACATGTATTTCATGTACGATAGAAATTAGAAGCCATACAGAATAGAATTAATACTTAAAAAATGTGGTTTGCTGCTAGAATAAAAAAGAGAATTATAGAAATTAGAAGCCATACAGAATAGAATTACCAAATCAAATGCTTCTCATTTCTGGTAGCTTTGATAGGATCCCAAGCAGCCCTTGCACTGCGCAGTCCTTTTCCTAGGTCCACAGTCGTCTGAGCACGCTCAGCGCTCCAAGCGCGTGTGAACTCTGGCAAGGTTCAAAGTCTGGATTCAGATCCCCAGTCTTCAGGACTCTCGCTGTAATCTAGCTCTATGCCTACGTAGCAGTATGCTACAAATATTTCTAGTCTATTATCTGCTTTTTGGTTATTTTATCCTATATCTGCTTTGAATAATCTAAAAGAGTAATCCATGAAAGAAGAGCTTTTGGCCCCTGCCATACTGTTGTAGGATCTGGTCAGCCTTTCCTTTAGCTCTGCTGAGCTCAGTCTCAGCCTGTGAGAGGTAGCCAGTGAGGCATACATTTATGAATGGCTAGTTTAATATCAATAATAGCTCAGAAAAGAAGCTTATTTTTTACGAACTTCCCTGTGGGAAGAAATATTTTTGAACCTAAAGAAAAAGTAAGCATGGGACAGAGGCAGGGAGGGATGGGATCGGTGTGGGTATGGGAGCGGCAGTAGCCAAATATGTGGAAGGTAGACGGGGAGCAGCATTGCAACACAAACTCAGGGTCTACTTCTCCAGTCTTGGTTTGTGGCTTGTTTGTTTGTTTTTTTTTGTTTTTCTTTTTTTCTTTTAAAAACAGGTAAGAAATTTGTACAGAACCATGAATTCCGTCTCAAAATTGGAGTACAATCTGTTCTGCACATCTGTGAATGCAGATGGTCACTGTTCTTAATAATTAAGAATAAAAACTAACACACTTTCTTTGACTGAGGTAAAATCATGTATGTAGCTTGTATTATGCAGCTGTCCTGGCTGCACATTTAGTAAAATAGCAGCAAGATGACTATTTTCACAATGAGAATCTACATACGTTTAGTATAGTAAAAACAAAATGTATTTTATAAAAATATAGCAAAATGGGTGCTAAATTTGAAATTGGCTTGTTGTTAGCAAGAAATTATACATTTCCCCCAGATTCTGTTGCAAAGATGAAGGTCACTATCTTGTGTTTTGGCTTTATATACTATGTGTTAGTATGTAACTTCATTTTAAAGTTGAAAATGTAGTACAGCCTTTTATTATGTTTATTGCTGCTTTGGGTTTATTTTCTTGCCTTGCTTTTCATCCTTAAAATAACAAAGGAGAAATTACCTTTCAGATGGAGAAAACCACAGGATGCCGTACTACTGGTGCCTTCAAGTATCTGGGAGAAACAAGCGTGGGAAGATAGTAACTTGGTAGGTCATAGTAAAATAGAAATTTTAATTAAAAGAAGTCTAGGAGGAGGAAATAGTCGTGGGCTAAATGATAAATGAAGGACTGTTTTAATACTACAGTAGTATTTATAACTTAATGATATACCTTGTTTATTGATCTGGTCTCTTTTGCCAAAGTATGAAAGTTAAAGAACTGCAGTGTATTTCTTTGTATGTGTGGAAGGAAGGTGAGCCCGGCTTCTGTAAGGATCACCAGCAAATTGCAATATCATGCTCTTTCTGCATATACAGACTTCTATATCATGTGATTTGCCTCTTCTTTCGGTGTTAAGAAATGCAGTGGTCAATGGTAGAATAAATTTGTGTCTTTTGTTTCCCTTCCAAGTGTGTGTGCGGGGGGAATAAAGAAATTATCGTAGCATTGTCATTAAAATTCATTTTTTCAGACAGCTTTCTTCTTGCTGCAGGTATATCATTATTTTAGAACGTGTTTACAGAACATTCAAGAAAAACATGAGCTTGCATTGAATTGAATGCTCTTTAGCAATGTCATTGTAATACATTAACTTGCTTCCTTTTTTACAGTTGTTGTAGTTTTCTTTGCTCTTTCTTTTTTATCGCTATGAATTCGAAATAATACCAGTGAAGTCAAGAAGGGTACGCTGGTGTAAAGCTGATGCAACCAAAATGGAAATTGGTATCTGTCAGTGTTGCAAGAAGGTCTTTTCTCTTCAAACAATCCATTTCCTTCCATCCTGTCATTTTCACTACTTGCCAGCAACGTTTTTCTGTCCCCTTTTCTAAGTATAAGGGTAATTTTTATTATAATTTGCATCCGTGTTCACATCACCGCTATCTCTAGAAGAAGCTATACTTTTGACTTGTCAGACGACGTATGATTAAACTTATGGATAAATACTTATTTTGGCCTGAACGGTTTCAGCAAATCTATCACTTAACCTGTTTCCTTTGAAACTCTTACACAGTTTGAGAGCCCTGTGAAGATCTTGCTCTGTCAATAACGGGAGCACAGCGCTCTACGTAGATAAGTAAGGAAGAACATCTTCACTGCCCATATAACTACAGATTCACCTTTATTTACCTTTGAAAAGAAATCATCTGCTCTCTAAAATGCTGGTCTCATTACTTTTCTGTGAATAGAGTCCAAAATTCCTCTAAAACAATACTGTGCCAGTGCAAGCTTTTAGTATTAGAATTGCTAAAATTGCTATTTAAAATGGGACTTTGTTGTGATTCCCCTATGGTGCTAGAGGAGGAGAAAAAGCAACCAAAAAAATTCATCAGAAAATAAAAACTAAATAGCAAATACAGCTACTATTCAGAGTGGGGTTTTTTTTGGGGTGGGACGGTGAAGATGAACTTGTAAATGCTGATGGGGAGGCAGGCAGATGAGTGGGTGTACGCATGGGAATGTGTGTCTAAAACTGAACTGTGCTTTGCTAGCTGCAGCCAGTCCAGGCTGGCTGTAAACTTTGCTAAGGCACGGACTGAAGAGAAGTAGCACGTCCTGAATTCTGTAACGACTGAGGGGACATGAGACAGACCCACCAAACCAGAGGCTGAGCACAGAGGAGGATGAAGAACCTGGCTGGAGGAAAGGCCCTGGAAGCCAGAGGGGTGTGTCGAGACCGATGCTGAAGTAACTCCCGGGACCCGTAGCTGCCAGCAGCTGCGCGGGACAGCGGTGAGACTTGCTGCCCAACCTGCCTGGACCTCCCTCCTCGGGAGGGACCTTGACCCCAAGCGAGCCCGGTGCCGAAGTGGCGGTGCGGGGAGCAGGTGTGAGCCTGTGAAGTCAGTGGGGTAACAGCTCTGCTCTCATCGTTCCCTAAGAAAAGCCCAGTATCTAGATGGGTTACCATCTAGTGAATAACAGCCGTTACAGGTTGTTAGTTACTCTGTCATATCCGTGACAGTTAACTCTCTTCCGTGTCTTATAATAAGTCTCTTTGGCAGGCTTAAATTGATGGAAATTCTATTTTTATCTGAAATAACTGTGGGGTTTTTCTCCATTTCAGCAAAATGGAAGTTACTGATCTGTTTGTATTGAGATATTTTGCTTTTAGTATAATTGCTACGTCAAAAACAAAGAACTATGTATACACTACACACTTTAGATAGCTTGTTTGCTAACAGATTGTATTATAATTAAAGTAATTTAACATCTCCCAGCAAGTTCGTTGAAATCTTTGAGAGTATAAAGGTGGTAAGTAAAAGCTTTTCGAGAGCTTGTGTGCCTATTCTGTGTTGAGGCTCTTGAGTGTGCTTGTAGCCGAGGTATTCCCTGAAGTTGATTCATTTAGTCCAGCCTCACGTTCCTGTTGTAACCGTGATCCTTTATGTGCAGGTACATTTCTGAGCCGTATTTAGCCCGTTCAGACTTTGCTTCTGAGCCATAATTGAGAAATTACAGGGGAAATACATGCTGAAGGCTGGAAAAGCAGCCTGGAGGATTGTGGCAAAGTTTCCTGCTGCAGAGTAGAATTAAGGTGTTTGTCAGAATTTTAGGATCAAAGTGTGGCTAATGGGGATAAAAGACAGCACAGTGTCATTGCCTCTTAATTAAATCTCAGAGATCTATGACACTGTTTTCTCTGTTTGCAGCAATGTTAACCATAGTCTAGAGATCAGTTGGGGAAGGCATACTGAAAATAGGAAAAAAAAAACAACCAACCCTTACAAACTCTTTCTACAAATGGGAGATGAGTGTGTATGTACTGTGAAATCCAGCACCCTTTGGCCATATAGATTTTTATGTACACCTTTCCAATGATATATCATGTAGGTGCAAATAAAAGAACAAAGAACAATTTAAGCAAATAAATACGTAAACTGTGGTCAGCTTTTTTTGACCTGCCATGAGATGTGAACAAGAAGTATCAGCCTATTTTTGTCTACTTGGCAAAATGTATAAACTGTTTTTTATTATGAAGCGTGGAACTTAGTTTTTTACACAATTATTCACCTGCCCTTCCTGCCTCTCTCTCATATTGACTAAGGAGCTTGTAGTTGCTCTGAGCTTCAGAAGGCTTTAACACAGAGGTTAAACAGCTTTCCTGTGCACTTTGTGTGTCTGAATTTTGCATTCAACTCAGCTACAATCTATCTTTGGGTTAAGGAGCTAAATTTTTTCAAGCCTTAAAACTTTGCAAATGAAGAAATGCAAAGCTATAGGAAATGCCACACTGTAGCACAGCTGCTAGAGCAGTACGCAGTGAGATTAATCGGCACTACGCGTACTCAAGCCCTTTTGTCAAAGGGAGTATGTAAGACAGTATATCCGCACTAGCGAGTGGTATGGCCCTATAGAGGTCTGGTAGAGGGGAATAGCTGGTCTTGAGGATGATACAACCACATTAAATATGTTGGAGGGAAGATTATTTTGTAGTGTCTGTGGCTGAGTCCTGTCAGTTGAGGGAGGTGCTTTAGTTTGTCTCTTATGTGTTGCCTTTTTGCTCAATTTCATCCCCAAAGAATTCCCTTTGTGTTCTTCAAGACTAGTCCATTAGGAAAATCTAAAACATGGTAATGATCAGGGATGTCTTCTGAAAAACAAGGAAAATGGCAACCCATCATCTGTTATTGTTGTGTTGCAGAGACCTGGGTTCTGTCCCTTACCTCCTTGTGCTGTTTTCATTTTTCCAGAAGTCGTGCAGTAGCACGGTGGGAATTCTAGCTGCAGCAGTACTCCTGCTTTTGGGAGGATGGTGCATACTTCATTGCACCGTTCAATATGTTGTCTCACTAGTGGAGCAGAAGTGTTTTTATTAGACTGTTTGTCAGTGTTCGTCTTTGGAAAGACAGGGGCGTCTTCGGAGATGAAATGAAATGAAGCCCTGGAAACCTTTAGGCAGGCTGCCATGACTTGTGGGAACATGCCTGGTATTTATGTGTAGGCTGGCGGTGGGCTTTTCTCCTAATTTTCTCCTGATTTAGCTAAAATAAAAATGTAGGAACATCACGAAGTAGCAGTTAGTATTGATTTTTGTATGTAGGGAGTCTTTGATTGTTGTGTAGGTTGCTTGATTTTCCTGGTTTGGAAATTACAGTCGTACAGGGTTTTATGTTTAGTTGCTCACTTTTTTGCTTCCACCCTCACTGCCTCTAGATTATCCTTTCTGAGTAATGGTCTCCAACTCAAAATCTTTTCTAGATCTTGCAGAAAATCCTGAATGTATTCCAAGAAGAGCACCTTAAATGTTTCATTTTGTTTTCAAATCTTTACTTGACAGAATTCAGAGCATGAGGGAGATATCAGTATTGCCATTGGCTTTTAATAGCTATATTTTTGTTGGCGAGAATGTGACGGTTTGTAGTGCTGGTCTAGCTATTTTCACCTTGTCAGGTATCGATATTAGTAGTGAATAATGCTTTTATGTGCCTTCTCTGATAATGTCTTCTTTAAAAGACATTAATGTAATCGTAAGATTGGGAAAAGTTCATTGTAATACGTACCAGAGAGATTCTGTCACCTGTTAAGATAATGATTCTTCTGGATGCCACAATCTAATTATACAAATGAATGGAAGATGTCTATCTTGGTTGGGTTTTTAATTGATAGGATGGCACAGGCTGTTAATCAAGCTAGAGAGAGCATTAAAAGCCCTGTGTGGTAGTATTCTCATGCTGTTCTTGGTTTTTTTGCTTTATTGATGTTTCTTTTTATTAATTGCTCTGAAGACTAAAGGATAAAAAGCCAGACCAAGAGAAGCAGAATCTTCTCGCTTTCATCGTTTCCCAACAAATAAAGACAAAAAGAAGAAAACTGGGACTAAAAGTCTATGTTAAAAATAAGCATGTATGTATGAATTGTGATTTACTTAATTTTCCAAACAAATCTGGTACAAAGAACAGAATGTGGAGAAAGACTTTTTGTTTTTTTTTCTTTCCGAAGGAACATATTCATACAACAAAAAATGCAGGTTCAGGCTCGCTAGAAGTATCTGGAAGTGTGGTCAAAAAAAACCCATTCCCTTGTAGGCCTGTCCTAGTGCACAGTATTTATGTAAAGAACAAGGTGAACTTGATCAAGTCCATAGCAATTAAAGCACACTCCTTAAGTTCAACGCCTTGGTGAACTGGAATGTCAAGCGTCTATCTTGATTTCAGTGGTATAATAAGTATTTCTTTGAAGGCATGAGAGATGGTTCCTTTACCCCAGTGGCCTGGGGGCTTTGCTGGAAAAGGGAAGACCAGCATCGAGTTGTCGGTTTGGACACACGTTCGGTTATTTGTGCAAGTTCAGCCATCTCTCCCCGTCTTGCCAAGGGGAGAGGCTTCCCGGAAATAACCAATAGTGAGTTGTTTGATACTAAAAGGGGGAAAAAGATAATTATAAATCTGTTTGTAAGACTGTCTTCCCTGGGCCTTTTCCTCAGTTATGCGGGGAAACGTTCTTCTACAGCCTGGACGATTTGCAATTCTGCTTACCTTAGAGGGCATCGCCCTGTCTCAGATCCCGAGAGCGGTCCTTCAGAAAGCACGTTAGTGGCTCTTCTCTAGGATGAAAATGCTCCTTTTACAATAGCCTTCATCCTCATTTTGTCTATTTCTTTCCTAATGTAGGAATTTTTAAACCTATTCCACAGGGTACCCATATGTTTGTTCCCTGAATGTTTCAACCGTTATTAATTTGTCGCCGGTACGCTGTATGTGCCACCGCCTCTCTTAGAGACGGCGATGGCATTCACATCTTCCACTTGTCCTTCTCCTTCGCTGTCCCTTCCCCCAGGAGAGCCTTTGACCTGTGCTGCAGGTGGGTGCCGTGGTCCCAACTAGAGCTGGTTTTTAAGTGCTTTAGGGCCTTCTGTGAAGGACAGGAAACATGAATACCCACTGGTGGGGGGTTGGAAGTCAGACTCAATGCCATCTTCCAGCTAGCAGTGCATCTGTAGCTGGAATGGTCATGTCAAAGTGGATTTTTATTAGAAATAGGTCTCCCAGATTCTAATTCAGATGTCAGAGGTTGACGGCAATATCAATAAAAAGCCAGCAGTGTGGCCTTTATTCCCTACTCCAGTGCTGACATGTGACAAAAATAAGCATGATAATTTTATAGCTTCTTTTTTTTTTCTGCCCCAAACATAGCTGCATTAATCTGAAAGACAGCTGATTTTTTTTTTTCAAGGTCAAAAGTGCCTAGCTACAAATTGATGAGCTATTATGTGTGTCTGTGGTTTCTTTGATGGTTCTGTATTAACAATATGTGTGCAGAATAGGCCATAAAAATTCCATTTAAGGGTATTAAAACATACTGGGACATTTAATCAGGTTAGAATTCCTGTCAGTTGGCCATAAGCGCGGCGTTGTTGAGGTCATCATTAACAAAGTGCGTGGAATATGAAGACAGATGCCTGTTACATCAGTTCAGATTTCACTGGAATGACCTTTCTGGTTTGGGTGCTCAGCTAACGGTTCAGCGAGGAAATATCTTGCACGACTGTGGGTGCACTACTGGCTGGCAGAGTAGTTTGCTGTTCCTATTGCAAGCAAACTTACATAGAAAGAGGAAGAAAAAATATTTCCAGTGTCACTAACAAAGCGTTTGCAATAGGAATGTATGCATTTTGCAGCAAAAAATGTTTTAAAATGTAGATTGTTTCATCAGCTTCCACCATTCAGTCTTTAAGAAATAACTTTGCTAGGAGTATAATGCTGTTAAGAACATGGCTGTTCTTAAGCAACCTTACCATTTAAATCAATCTAAATTAGAAAATATCGCTGTTTAAAATAGGTATTTTGAGGTACTGAGAATTTCACAGGGTAACAAAGAAGGTGATATTTTTCCAAGATTTGACCCTATGTAAATTCTGTAAGATAATGTTGTGTGTTAGAGTCCCATTACACAAACTCCAAGTTAAATTGTCCCTTTTTAAATTGAATTTGAAGTAGCTGCAAAAGTAAATGAGTCTGGGAAGGAAAACAAAGCTAGACATTGTACTTTTTATGTACATCATGTTTTTACATGCTTTTGTTAAGAACAAAGTTTTTCTTAAGACAATAAATTCCAATTTTGAACAGTTTAGCATTTTTTTTTTTTGGCAGATGCTTTAGAATAGGCAAAGAGAAGTTTGGTTTTCTGTTGGAAGTCTGGATATAGTGCTTGCCTCCATTTTTTAAGTAATACCTTGATAAAAACCTGACATTATTGTCCCTGCAATAGTCTTACTACATACATGGATTCACTTTAAGCGCAAAATATTCGGCTTAATGAACAAAATACATTTTAATTAATGTCTAACCTATTTTGATCTTGCTAAGAGTTTATTATACTTTAAGACACTTTATATTTTGTGCTTCTGTGTTACATATGTTTAAAACCTCCTCAAGTGTGCAGTTTGTTACGCTTTTATTTCTTAGTGAAAAGTCGCATCCTTTCATCCCTTCTGCCCGCCGTTCTGGTAATGCCCAGTAGGAACGTTTTCCAAGCTGAGCATCAGTTCATCATTTACCCTTTCATAGTTTTTTTGGGGATGTTTTTTTCGCTCTCCTAAAAGGAAGAGAAGCAGCACGGATAGTTCCCTTACTTAGGGTAAGCTCAATGTCACTTTGCCTCGGAAACTTTGCCCGCGTGTGCAGTTCTTCGCTGGGGCTTGATCTCCCTTCTGGCAGAGGCTGGCCCAAGGGTGAATAATGCTCCTGCCCGCCAAGAAGCCGCCCGCTTCTCTTCTCAAACGGCAGCCAGTTTGGCTCCTGGCGGAGAACCTGAGAGAGGCAATTCCCAGATGCTGGCTTTTTCGATGATGAAAACCTATGACGTTAGCTGTTCCCCTGGCTGAGCCGGAGTGAGGGAGGAGGTCCTCCGAGCTGGCTTATGTTAAGTGGAAAGCCTTCAGGGCTTTCAAGGTGAAACACATCTCTTTGCTACTTTCCTGAATAATTAAATAATTGCAGTAGTGCTAAGGAAGCAGAAAGAAGAGCAAAGATCTGACTTTGCAGGCTCCTTTGCTTCCAATCACGGTCCTGTTCATCACAATTTTCTCTCGCATTAAATGGTTGGCAGAATTGTTCATCAAAATGCTGAGGAAAAAGAATAAGGTGCTGAATGGGATATAGGGAGTGAAGTTCAGTGAAAAAATGGTACGTTACATCCTGGAACCTCATAAGGATAGCTGTAGCCATTTTTTCACTTTTTCTTCATTTTTTCACTTTTTCTTCATTTTTTCACTTTTTCTTCATTTTTTCATTTTTCTTCATTTCTTAGGAGATGTGCATAATACTCCCAGTAAACGGCATCTTAGGAAAACATGAAAAATGGAAGGATGTACAGCTTTGATTTCCGTATCTTTATGATGACATATCCCTATATTCTTTCTCGTCATATAGCATAAGAGAGAAAAAGGAAACTCAGGATAACATAAATGGCTTTTTATGAAAGTGATACAGCTCCAAATAATTGTCTGTTTCATTAATCTAATAAAAGCTAAAACTCTTTGGCAAGTAAAAACCTGGCTAAAGCAAGCACTTCAGGAAAACTGTTCTACTTCCGAGAACTGGATGTACTAATTACATGATCTGATGCCTTATAGAGGAAGAAGTGTCTTGAGAGATTCCTTACTAAATATCAGGAGGTGTTTTTGCATGGTTTTATAGAAAACCTTTCCAATGAAGGGCCACTATCAATAGCCTGTGGGTCTCCAAAAGGACAGCTTTCTTACCGGAGGCTGGGCAGGGCTGCCCTGCTGGGCGAGTAGTGTTCGCTCAGTACATTTTATTGGGTTTTCTAACACACTTTCTTTTATAATCCAACTACTCATTGCTAGCAATATATCAGACTCTTATTTTCACTGTATTTTTAAATAATGACTGTTAATCCTTTAGGAGTTGTGATATAAAATCTAACCACGGAATGAAACGTTTACTATCACTTTTCTCTCACCATAGATTGACTTTTTTGCAGTATGTGGCAGCCATTGTTAGAACAAACTACTTGGATTTTCATATAGACCATGAGATACTGTTGTGTCGTCAGAGTGTAGTAGTAGTAGTAGTAGTACAGGTAAGAGTAGGAATCTCTCTGCATCATTCACTTTAATCCCCGAGATTTTCTGTACAACCTTGGTCTAATTTCTCTGCTATTTCTGTTCAATGAGTACCTTGAGTAATATAGTATTAAAATGGTTTTTAATAAATGGCATTCAGACTTGCATTGCTTCCATGCTGTCTTGTCTGTCCATTATGTGCTCAAACCCAATGTTTAAATGCAGTTTCAAATTTGGCTCAGGATTTCGAACTTTTTGATGTTTTAAAAACACATTCACAGCTGATTGACTCTGGCTGTTCTTTGTAGTAACCGCAGGTTTGTTTCTGGGTTTAGGCTGTGAGGATAATACGTGTCTTGCCACCTGTAGCTGACACAAGTATGCTAGTAACACTTAAAGCAGCATCCCAGCAACTTAAAGAAGCGTGCTTAGGGTACTGCGTGATGAGAAGTTGGGCGGTGAGTATACGGGAAATGTCTCCTTTCTTTTATGCACTCAGGCATTACAAATAAAGCTGCCAACAGCAGTGAGTTACGCCTTCCCTTACGCTTAGCGTGTGAGCAGTAAGGGATCCTCTCGGGATCCTGCCCGCGTCTGTTCGCACCCGGCGAGATCTGCAGATAAGGGTTCCTCAGCTGCTCTGTACTGGCTGAGAAGCTCTTTCGTCTCCTGCAGGACTACTTCTCTGTATAGTTTATTTTTTTTTCTGTAGGTCCGAAGCAGGAATTTTACTACTGCTTTGCTCCTGTGCTGCTTCCTTTCCAGGGAAAATTTGCAAAATTTTCCCGATTTAAGTGTACCTGTCTTCAAAAGCTGGATGATAGGCATTTAAAGGTTGTGGTTTTTTTGTTTGTTTGGTTTTTTTTACCCCAGTGCTGGTATACCTGGATACCAATTCTACCTATTTACAAGGATGTTTATCACAGGCAAAGAGAACATTGCTAAAAGAATGTCTATCTAATACCAACTAGATTATTGCAACCGGCCTGGTAACATCTTGTGTTGTTGGCAACAGGCCAATTTATGGTACTAACGAATACATTTCGTGATAATTTTTAAATTTACAGCTGCAGTTAGAAACACGTTTCTCCATCTATATGTAAAAAAAAAAACAAAAAACTTATTAAAATACATGATTGTGGATAACTCAAAATGCTCCGAAAGAACCACGTTATCTGCTGACAGCCGAATGAAGGTGGTGAAGCTGGTAAAAAGTCGGCTTCTCCGAGAACAACACAGTTGTCATTTCATGTGACATTCTCGGACTTTTGTAGAAGACTGAGATTATAGCTTGCAAATTTTTATTCACTTATGCAGCCTGCACCTTCACTTCTACTGACACAAACATATACGTTTTCATAGCATTCTCCAGTTTCTGTGAATCCACTAGCTTGTGACTAGTTCAGTTGTTTAACTCTGGAGTCCAAAATGTATCCACTTTTTAAATTAGATTTTTATTATTACCTACCAGAATATTTTAAGTTGCTTGTACTTAGACTTAATTTTCTATTTTCAAGTAAAACACCTGAAGAGCTAAATTCAGTTTCAGATTACGTGCTGACAGTTTTTTATTCCCTGAGCATACTTGTACGGCGCAATGCAGGGTCCTACCCTCCACGTATGCAATTTTAAATACATTACCATTGTTCTAAGTACGCCATAAAATATACAGACCGCACGGTGCAGCCTGAGCAAACATTGCAGCGCTCAGTTATGCTCTGAACCCTTGGAATTTAAATGCTAATTCAACTGTGATGCGCTTTCCACACGATGCGGATCCGGAGGCTGCGCATCTCTGTGTTGCGGCGCAGCCGTCCTGCGAGCCGCGCGGGCACGGGCGTGAGTCTCCTCGGGCCGGGCACTGAAATGTGCGTAGTTTGTAGCCCCTGTAATATTTGCTCTTCAACAGCCAGGGTCCCGGCGCAGGAAAGCGGTGTGGGAGAAGAGTTGGGGGGGAAAAGCGTCTCTAGAGGCAGGAATTTCACCTCCAAACTGTGGATGCTCGCAGTTGTTCTGTTCTCTGGGATTACTTGGAAGGAAGGACCAGTCCTGGATAGCCTGGGGACTTTGCAACGCGTTTCAGGATTTGCAGCCTGAATCATATCTCCTTGTGATGTAAAGTTTTCAGACACGGGGATCTGAGCTTTTTCTTTGCGAGGGATCTGCCAGCAATGGACTCTGTCCGTGTAAATGCTCTGAAAGGAGGATATAAGCCCACCAGCCTCACAGGCCACACAGATCTCTCTTTTTAGAAATTACTGAATAGATGTTTCTGAAATACAAAAATCCTAATGAAAACCTACAGCTTCCTATACAGCAACTTGCCATCGAAAAATTAGTCGTACATTGATTTCTATGGTATCTCATATTTTCAACTTCACAAATTGCCAAGTATTAGAAAAACATACTGTACTCTGGATTCTTACAAGTCATTGCAATCTGGTACTTGAAGCCACTGTATAAGCCAAATAACATCTGCTACTCAGAAAGACATGACAACATTTTATGATCCTCAGTGTTGATGAGATGGAAGCTGACTGCAGACAAGGAGCTCATATGGTCAAGCCAGTCAGCTACAACTCTTAACTTTGCACGGGTTTTGGAGTCCCTTTCTCATTGTTTTTTTGACCTTACCTTATCCTTACCTGTTACCCTTATCTTTCACCTGGATGTATTTCAGATTCTGTCAAAACCGTGCTTCAGATAAGCCCCCAAAGCCAGCATCCTCCTGGCTGCCTTCAGGAGGCTGTTCAACCCTGGGGACTTGCCTGGTGTCCCGAGGAGATGCCGTTGGTGGTGCGGAGGTTGGAAACCTGCTGGAACTGGGATTTTCCAGCACGTTGTTTCTGAACAGAATTTGGGTTTTTCAGCTGGAGTGCTAATTCATAACGTACCATTTTTTTCCCCTCCTCAGATTTGTGGGTCTAGCGTTGAAAACGGATGCAACTGTCCTGGAATAGACTAAAAAAAAAAAAAAGGTCGATGAAACAGAAGAAGATAATTTCTTTGAAATGACAATTTTTGGGAGTCTTACAGAATATTAAATCGAAGGATTAATATTATGTATGTATAATTATTATAAAATGACTTTCAAGGTAGGTAGAATGCTATGCGAAGTAACTGGAAGAAGGGGAAGAGAAAGAATGTTGAGCAAAGAATGTATTCATAGCATTTAGCTCTTTCTCTTGCAAATTGTTAGTGAACTTATCCTCTTTCCAATTATTCATTGTTTTGACTGTTCTCTAAAGATATATTTCAGCCAGTGCATTGTTTTGACTCTTTTCTAAAGATATATTTCAACCAGTGTGGTTTTTTCGGGTGCCTCACTAGAGGAATTGCTTCAAATATTCAGTATTTATTGTTTCACACGTGCACTGTTTCTAACGCGCATAGAGATAATAAACTGCTCTGAAATATGTTTTAAAATAGTTTGGTGAATATTTTTGTATGCAAAGTCATTTGCTTGGATACACTCACAATGTAAATTGCTTCAAAATTCAGGAGAAAGTAGTCAAAATATATTTGTTAAAGGACATGGAACAAAACACAGAAAAATAATTTTTTTGCTCTACTCGTGTATTTTAAAGTAAAGTCTAGAACACTGTCACCTTGTATGTCCATCATCAGAAACTTGTTTAAAACTCTGATTTCCAGACTGTGTAGCTGAAGTAATTTTGAGGATGATTCCTTATATAGTAATTTCTTCACCACTGATGGAGGAATTAAAGCTGGATGATGAAATAACCCATCAAAGGTTTAGTTTCCTGCCTGTTTTCTAGAAACTTGAGAGTATCCTGGAAACTCAGCCTAGAGTTTTCTCCATCAAAACTAGCGAGACCGCTGTTCCGAGCCTGCGGGCAAGCATCTCTGCGTGTGTGTATGTAGCCTTATATGAGTGCCTACCCGGTTATAACCACGCGTGTGTTTTTGCCGTTGTGTTCAGCTGAGTTATAACTACATGCAGTGTCATAAAATCGTACTGTTTCGACTATTTATAAAAAATTGTAATTCCACTGGGGACGCTTTCATTTTCTTGCAATAGTCAGACTTCTGAATCGTTGTTAATTTTAGTGTAATCAGGATTTCTGAGTTTTCAAAAAGTTGGCAGACATTTACCTAAGAAAAATCTAGGAGGGTGCGGGATGCAATCTGCTCTAACGGCTGTGGTCCAAAATGCAATCCCTGCTGCCGAAAGCCCCGGAGGTAGTAACGCCTGGAACCTGGAAGAGCTTTATATGGAATTGGCATTTGATGCTTATGTGGTTCCTGCACGCTTTCCCAGTCACCTGCGGCTGGCAGCTGTCAGAAACGGGAGGTGTGGCTGCATGAACTTTTGGTGTGGCTCAGTACAGCCATTTTACGTTTTGTTTTATGTTGAAATAACTAGTTATTTTTACTGGCTTTCGTGTCACTTTTATTAATCGCCTTAGCTCTCTCTATTACTTGTCGTTAATACCTCTTTGCTCCACGAGAAAACTGTTGAAGGGTTAGCAGCTCATTAAACGTGCGACACTGAAGTACTTTTTAGCTGTATTTAGTTACGCTAGCACTTGGGCTTTCAAACATTTGATACCAAGAGTGCTTGAGAAGTCATCCGCCGGCAGCTCATGCGCGTGTTAGCGGGCGTCCGAAATCCCTGGTGAGCCCCGCCGGGGCTGTGGTGCCACAAGAAATGTCACCCAAGGACGTGGGGCGTATGGTATCAGGGAAGTGATTCTGAAGCGATAGCTGGCCGTCAGCGGTTATTAGAAACACTGCGTGAACAACACCCTTGTGTTAACCAACGGAGCCGAGTTAGGGATGGGGTGTGCTGTACAACATCAGTCGCCTTCTGCTTAGTTACCTGTTTATCTGCTTAAAGCTATAAAAAAATATTGGCTATCCTTTCCTGTTTAATGTTACGCTATAAGTAGCACATAGAGGTTTTTAGAAAGATAGCGCATCCTGGCGTGTAGGACTTGTACGACGCGTTTTGGAAGCGATGTGTTCTTTCCTAATTGTATCTGGTTGAAACCACTGGAGATTTTCGTTGTCCCTCACCTTTTGTGCATTAATGGACTCTAATACTCTTTCTGGAAATGGACAGAAATGGAAAAATAAATATGCATTGCTATAAAGATAGTGTGAATTTTTTATGCGTAATGAATATATTTCTACAGTAATGTGGTGGAGTCTTTAGAGCCACATGTTTAAAGTCTAATCAGTTTTCATTAGGGCTCTGGCGAACCTAATAGCAGCTCATTGAGTTTTTGATAATCTTAAGTTTTGAAACATTGCTTTGAATGACAGTTTAAGAGATCAACAGGTAACTCTGAACTCCTTATAATCACCTCCTAAAGACATTTCCCATGGTGTTCACTTATCCTGCTAGTGTTCCGGAAGAGTTAAGAACATCTTCTGCTGTTCACAAGTTTGCAGGAAACGGTAAGTGATTGGTATGGGAACCTGTCACACAGGAATTCTCTGGTAAAGAGCGAATAAAAGCGTAGAGGGTGTCACCAAGGGTGAAATGAGCAGATGATGCTCAAAGATTATGGTGAATTAAGTGTATGATGAGCTTTTATTGTTAGTATGGTTAGTGGCTACAGGGTCGCAATCTTTTTTTACATCCGTGAACTCTTACTGTTTCCTTGAGGAAGCCGGGAAAGATTGACTTTCAATTCAGGGTCTTGTTTTAAGGTGAATTTTATAGAAGAAGTAGGATTGCAGCTTTCAGAAATAGATCTGTCCGAACATCATCATAAAGCCATAGTAGCTGAAATCCCCTTCTAAAGGATGCTTCTTCATATTTGTGATTTGGCTTGCTCCTTCTAGGAGTACAGTCATGGTAAGAAAGGTAACTGTTGTAAGCATGAATTGGCAAAGTTCTTGGAAAATCCTTTTTTCCCCTCTGAAATTTGCAACGATTTCTTATAAAGCTGATACGTGTTGGATGGAAAACTTGTATTTCATGTTGCATTTTAATTCTGGGAGATTGTTAGTCTGTGTGTAGTAGCACTAAGTGATACTTTGACATGTTTTTATAGTTGAAAAATTGTGCACTGAATCAGGATGATATATCAAAATCTTGTAAATCTTTGGGGGGGGGGGAAATTGCTCTTGTCAGCCATTTTTAAAAAAAAAATCCGTTCTAGTGATATTTCAATTTGCAGTTATAACGATAGGGTGTTGGAAAACATCTGTACAAAAATGTGTCAGGAAAAATGTTAAAATTCTTTCACATAAATTTTTAGGTTTTGACTAAACATCTTCATCTGTTAAAAGAAATGTTTTAACTAAAAATTCCCAGATAGCTAGAATTAAAGCTATTAGCCCTTTAAGGTGACATATTTGAAAGTCTTTTTACTGTATTACTTACAGTCCACAGAAAGGATAGGCAAATTTTTGGAGGAGTTGAGGGAAGCTGGCAGAATGAATGCCTGCAGTAGTGTAGAATTTGCCGATTTCAATAACCTAAATGCAAATTTTCCCCCTTTCACTTGAGGTGTGAGTTTGGGGGCACAAGGGGCAAATAGGCATTGTAAAATCTGCATTGTTTTTTGAATTAGTATTTGAAATATTGTCTTAATACAGGCATTTCTACTAAATACTGTGATCAATTTAAGTTTAATGAATTTAATTTCAATTTAAGGAATCTTCGCTTTCTAAAGCATCATGCTGCTTGGGCTTGGGTTTTATTGCCTTGTAGGAATTCACACTACAAATTCTGTGATTGTTTAGCTGATAGATTTCCCACGGTACTGATGAATCTTGTAATATTAGAGATACAATTATTATTATGCTGTGGCTTATTAGTGCTGTTAAATATTATACTCCTCTATTCCTGGAAATATTTTTTTCATTCAAGCTTGTATATTAGTCCAGATCAAGTTATTTGCCTATGCCTTTGCAACATCCAGGACGCACTTGCACGAATTTAAGAGCATACTGGAGTTAAAGCAGCAGCGCAGTGAAAACAGAAAATGAAAACACAGCAGGCTAGAGGAGGTGCTCTTTTTTCCTACTACTTCGAGCGTTGTTTAAAAAGATAATCTTTTCAATAAATCTTAAGTTAAATAATGCAGGAGATCTAACAAACACTTGTTTTAAAGAAATTTTAAATGAGGTTGCTTTCAGTTTGTCTTTTGTTATCTCTCGTTGTGGGTCTGGTAATAAAAAAAAGTTGCTTTTAACTGTTGAGCACCAAAGATAAATGGCCCTCACCAAAGGATATAAATACATCCATTCTAGCAAGAGTTACTTAAAAGGAGAAATAAATGTCTAACTTTTTTTCAGCCAGGGTTTTCCAGATTTCCCCATATTGTTTATTTTTATAAAATACCTAAAGGTGGGGCGGGAGGGGTGGTGTCACCATTTTCAGTTCAGCAAATAATATCTTCTATTTCGTAAACTTGGTTATGCTTCAGATCTTTCAGAACTTGATTAGTGGAATTTTGGAATGCTGGAAATGTTGATCTTTTAGAAGCAAGGATTTTCTTGTTATTGACTAACATTTAGGTAAACGCTGAGTATCAAATCCTGGATATCCTGTAAATAGGCATGATGGTGGTGTTTTTGCAGTTTTTGCTTTCTTAATCTTTAGAAAGTATATACCAAATTTTACTTCGACTGTTCTAGTTGATCGTTGCTTTTCTGTGGCTATCTCAAAGCGAGACGCCAGAATTTGCAGGCTGAGGCTTGTATGTTAATAGAGGATGAGACGTTTCTAAGCCTGAATGCCAGAGTGATGAGAGGTGCAGGAGTGATCACAAACCTTTAAGTTTATGGTATATCAACCAAAACCAATCAGAAATTGACCTATACAACAGGGTTAAACAAATGAGGAAAAAATTAACGGAGCAGTGGAAGTTTTATGTTAATCAAATTCTGTGCATGGCCTTTCTTAAATATACGATTGAATTTAAGTTACAAATGCTGGACTTACCCTTTTGGTGGAAAAAAATTTATCAGTTAGAAAGGAAAGAGTAGGAGCTTAGGCATTATAAAATTTTATATGAATGGTACGTATTTCTTACTGAGGTGGAGTGTATAACTACATCTTTGTATTTCTGAATACACGTCTAATTTTAGTTAATAACCTTCACCTAAAGAGAGAAATAGAATAAATTCTTAAATAAGCTAATAGTTTTTCTTCCAGAGTTCTTCTGTCACAAGCTAATTCTTTTGATGAAAGACATTTAAACAGATTTGGGTTAGCAGAGAGGCATGGGATGGGCAAAAGTGTTGCAGCTGCAGGACAAGTGCAGTAGAAACCTGTAACTTTGATGTAGCTTCTCTGTCAAAAGCTATTTAGACCCATTTGCCACGTTTTCAAAGCGGACCTGTTAATTCACAATCCAAAAATGGGGGAAGGGGGGTGAATAATCTGCCCATCTCTACTTCTGACCCATTCGGTAACTGCCGAACAGGTCTTTCTGTAACACACAGGCTGGAGAATGGTTTTAAGTTGTACATGTGCTTCAGACCCCTTCTAAAACTTTGGACTGGGAATTAATTTTGTGATTGGGGAAAAACTAATTTATATAAAATAATTTTCTGTTTTACCAAAATGTACAACTCCTGGGGCAAGAAAAGATGCATTGATACCTTGCTGCATTGCTTGAATGTACCATCTACCTCATTTTGTGATGTGGGAAAACCTGAAGTTTCTCTGTATGGTGCAATTAAGCATGGGGGAGAGATTACCAGAACTGGCTCTTTTTGGTGCTGGAAGGAGTGTGTAGCGTTGCTGGATTGGCATGGCATTCACCCCGGACACGAACATATTAAAACAGGGAGAAGAAATCTTAATGGTCATGAAGCAGCAACCATCATACATTATCAATTCCAGAATACTGTCCTCTGGAAGTGTTATTCTAAAATATAAGTCTTTATTCCATTGTAGTTACAGTTGTTCAAGTTAGTGGAGTGTTCCTGAAATACCTGTTATGGTAAAGTGTGTATTTGGGGTATGTATTTCCCTTCTTCTTTTTTTTTTATGTCTAGCCGTACAGTTTATTTGTCCATTTGAAACACCTAGCTCCCTCTTCTCCCAGAAGATTAAGATAAGATTTATTTTAAAATCTTGTGTTTTCATTTTCAAATATTAAAGTCCAAAACCTCAGGAACTTCAGAGCATTTGGAAAGAGCAGAGGAAGAAGGAAAGAGAGTTAGAAAATAGGAGAAGATGGAAAATGAGGGAACACCACCACTGTCCTTTCCAAATCATACATAAATTTACATTCTAGGGTCTTAACCTCATCATGTTAATAGATTTATATTTAAACAGGCATTTAGCAGAGCAGAAATGTTTTTCCTGTCTAACATATTTATAACCTTGAAGGACATTTTTTTTTTTTTCCTTTCTCTTGACCTTTTATTAGAACACACTTTAAACTGTGAAGTGGCGAATGTCATAGAGCTTTGCTTGGAGGCACATGAAGCTCATTCAAAGCACAAATGTTACTGTATAAAGTTCACAAACTTTCATTTATTTTCCTCCCAGAGAAGAAAGGTTAAATATTCTTTTTTTTAAGGCAGTGCTTGGACAGTGACAAGTTGAGAGCCTGCTAAATGTACGTGGCTCTTGAATACCATGGTTTGGCTGTGAATGAATATCAAACTGGTTGAGAAATAAAAACATTAAATTTCCATGCCTCCAAAATATAATGACTAAATCATAGAATTGTTAAGACTGAAAAAGGCCTTTCAGATCATCAAGTCCAACCGTTAACCCAACACTACCATGCCCACTAAACCATGTCCCGAAGTGCCACATCTACAGGCTTTTTGAAGATCTGCAGAGATGGCGACTCCACCACCTCCCTGGGCAGCCTGTTCCAATGCCTGACCACCCTCTCAATGAAGAAATTTTTCCTAATGTCCAATCTAAACCTCTCCTGGTGCAATTTGGGGCCATTTCCTCTCGTCCTATCGCTAGTTACTTGGGAGAAGAGACCAACACCCTTGTTGCCACAACCCCCTTTCAGGTAGTTGTAGAGAGCGATGAGGTGTCCCCTCAGCCTCCTCTTCTCCAGACTGAACAACCCCAGTTCCCTCAGCTGCTCCTCATCAGACTTGTGCTCCAGACCCCTCACCAGCTTCGTTGCCCTTCTCTGGACACGCTCCAGCACCTCAATGTCCTTCTTGTAGTGGGTGGCCCAAAACTGAACCCAGTATTCTTTTTGGCCTTTTTTTTGTAAAGGGAAATTAAGATGATGTTTGGCTGTGTCTGTGTTGGAAAGGAGGACTGGATCAGTGTTTTCACGTATCGAATGCATCACACTCATTCTAACAGGGGGAACCACAGAGTATTTTTGTACTGCTGTTTTTTCCCCATTCCTGTCATCTTTTTAGTGTTTTTCCCCGTGCGGGTCCTGATTGTGAATGCTGTCTGTTATCTGTGAACGTTTGTTTCAGATGTGAGTTGGCAATGACTGCAAGTGCGTGTTGTAGCTCAGCTACTACGCTTGTTTTTGAGGATCGGTGTTTGGGTTACAACAGCCTTCTAGTCATTTTCCTTCATGCAGATGCTGTGGAAATAACTGTGTTCTCCTCCTATTTCTCCTTCCAGCCAAGCCTACAGGACAGTCAGTGACAGCCGTGTAACAGCTTCAGCTGGGAGAACGTCAGTATTCCTCCAGCGGTGTCTGTTTTCTGTATATCAAGCTGGTCACTTTATTTGAACAGCTGGGCTTATTTGACTTATAGATGCAGTAGTTGCTGTAATGAATTAATGAAATATGCATATGGTGGAGTAGAGAAAACTACCAAGACTCATGCATTTTGCATGGGGCTTGCTCACGTTTTTTCTCTTCCCACAGGTCTCTTCCCTCCTGGATCATGTGGCTTGGTGCACAAGAGCCTTACATTTTCAATAACCGCAGGTGAAAAGGCTCTTCAGGAGCCTTGTTGTTGAAAAGCTTATTTGCATTTTTAAGTGTGGTGTTAAGCCATATTTATTCCAAAACTTCAAAGCTCCAAAACCATCAGAAAAAAGTCCTGCAAACTGGAAATAAGGGTTGCAGAAGATGGCTGTGTTTTACTGTTTGCTGAGGTTTTTCAGTGCAGCTCAGACACCAGCGGGCAGCATCCCGTGTGGGAGGGGGGAAGCAGAAAATTCAGCAGCATGGTTTTCATGCTTTTACATAAAGCCCTGGGCAGCCCACTGACCGGAGCCACCGCTGGCGAGAGGTGCTGCTGGGCCAGCCCTTCCTCCTCAGAAGGTTGGCTCCTTCAGCTTCCCTTCCTAGGTGTTGAGGTTTCTTCTGCTCTTTTGTCCAACAGTGAGAAGGGAAAAACAGAGATCTCTCTTGGGCTGCGATGCCCCAAGGATGGGATCACCTTCACCGCCGCAGTGCTTCACCCACCAAACGCCATGATCCAGATGTCAAACAGGGGAAGGATCTGGAGATGTGCGGAACGAGCACAGGACTGTGGCATAAGAAGGAAGAATATGGGTGCCCCGCACACTGTACTTGTGCTGTATTGTGTATGTCTAGCTTTGCCTCTGGAGGAAGGAAATGTCAGGGGGAGAGAAGTGAAAATCAGTTCATGTGAGGAAAAACTGAAATAAACAGAAGGGTGAGCTGGGCTTGGACACTTCAACACTAATTTCCCGGCACAAGGCAATGGTGTGTCACATTACATCCAATCTCCACGAAAGCTGGGTTCTTCCCTTGTCCCTCTTGCATATCTGCACCCAAAAGCTTGCAGTGAGGAGAGGTTTTGTCCGGATAACTCTGCCTTCATATTGATCTAAAACGTCACTCAGAATGACCGTGTGCAGAATTACTTTGTGACGGCCACATACTGCAATGGTAGCAGCTAGCAGAGAACCTTCAGGGATACGATATGGTGGTTTATTACTTAATTTCTCTTGCAAATACGGGCTAATCTGATCTATTTATTGTGGGTGCCTCTAAATTTACTTCTCATGCCAGCGTGTAGGTGCTGATGGTGTGGATTTAGGTAACTTTGCTCTGAGGAAACTATAGCGCTTCTTCCAGCAAAACCAACTGCTTTTTTAGTTTTCTTTCCCCTTTTCCCTTGTCTTGCTGTTGGCAGAATGAAAGAAAAAAAACCAAAACGTTGAAACATTTTAAAGGAAATTTCTGGTGGAGTTTTGTTGAGGGGCTAACTACAGTGTTTTTCAAAACACTTTGAGATATTTGTTCAGATTAAACATGGACTGGGAAATGAAAGCAAGTCGAAAAAGGAGATTAAAACTGAGTTCAATTTTTGATGCATTACTTCATCTTGAAAAAAGGCTATAACTTGTCCCAAATCTTAAATTAAAAAAAAACCCCACACTGTCTTCTGCTTGCTTTATCTTTACAGTGATTAATTTCTGTTTCTTCTTGCAGGTTTTAAAACTAGGTTGCTGTAGCAGATTTGTAATTTGAATACCACAGTATATGTATTTACAATGAGCAACGGTTGACATTTTGAATGCATGTCTTTTTATCATGTGAAATGTAAGAGCTTCAAGCAAAATTACGGAGTCCGTAGATCTCTGTAGCATGGGGAGAACTCTTACATTCATACCTGCACTCTTGATTTTGGCCGAGCTTTAAGAGATGTAGTCTTGCATGCTCACCTGGAGCGTGTGCTACTTCTCTGGACCACATCCAAACTGCAAAAGCTTTCAAATTTATTTGCACCCGCACTGATTGACAAAACCAAGAAATATTTGTGCTAATGAAGGAGAAAAGCAACAGACCCTGCAGCATATTGGGTATGGTCTTAGGGATAAAGGTCTGATTTTAATATCGCATACTTGCTGCGGATATGTAATGACCTCTTGGTTTATCCGTGTCCTGTAAAGTAGGGATAGCAATACTTTCTTATAATTAAACCACCTGCACACCTGCACAGGGGAACTTGCTGCGTGGAAGCTTGGAGCAGCTACTGCGACAGCGGGGGCTGCAGCATGGCAGTCAGCAAGGCTGAGGTGAGGAGAGCAGTGATTTTAATTTGCTTTTGTATGTAAGCTACAATGCTGCTTTGGAGCTGCTGCACTGGTGTTAAGAGGACTATTGGACCCCGAAGGAAGTTTTCGGCCGTTACTAACTTGTGAGGCATTACTTAACATTAGACTGAGAACAATCCTGGTTTTGTTTTGGGTTTTTTTTGTTTTGTTTTGTTTTAATTAACATCAATGAACACAGAGACCCCTTTCTCCTGTCTGTCTTCAGTGAGGAGTCTATAGCAGATACTTGCCTCTTACCTCCCTACCTCATTTTCTGAGCATTTTTGAAGTGCAGGTGTTGGTGGGTTTCTGGCTTATGTTAATCCATGGGAATTTCAAAAATTGACTTATTAAAAGCAAAACAATCCTCTCGTGCCTTATGGGTTTTAATATTTTCTCTGGCACCTTCAGAGACTTCAAGGACATACCAGGTACTTTCTGTTTACAGGAACACATTTCACTTTTTCAATCAGATGTTGTTTTGTTAGGTTTATTGTTGCTCAGCAAATTGCTGTCTGTGAAATGCAAAATGGATTATTTGGTAATTAAAATATTTCAAGTTTATGATGGAGTTTGAAATCAATAAAATACTTTTATTTCAGTGGAATGGAGCTTTATGTCGATTAGCACGGAATCCTGTAAGTCATAGAGGAATAGAAGCAAAACTAATAGGTGCTTTCCATCACCTTTGGGACGGCTCTCTACTGGATGGTATGTTTACTACCAGGATTTTTTTGCTCAATCTAATTTAAATATCCCAAAAGATGGGCCTTGCAATGTACCTATTATTTTTCATATGCAATTTAAAAAAGTGTCTCTCTTTGGAATCATTTACTATTACAGTTGTGATTTGCAACACGCCTTTGCGTCTGAAATGCAAAGCAGCACAACACCTCTCAGTACTGAGACTTATGGACAGCCAAGCATCTCTGGGCAAAGGTTAATAATTAAGGGAGCTCAATAGCGGAATTGAGGAAAAAGCATGTGAAAAAATGTCTTAGTGCTCTGAGAGCGCCTATTCTGAAAGAAAAATGAAAGAGAGATAGAAAAAACAATTCCTTCTTTTTATGTTTTTTTGTTACCATAGTAATTCTTGTTGTAGATGTTATATAAATGTCACCTGCCAGAAATATAGAAACTTCTACTTTGAAGAGAAAAATACTTTCAGGTGTATAATTTTGTCAACGGTAATGTTAGCATTTATCATGGCCAAATCTTTGCAACTGATAAATATTGTTCTGTTTCTAGTTTTTCATTTTCCCCTCCTGACATTTCTAAACCAATATCCTGTAAATGTCACTATTGCTAATTATACATCTTGGAAAGGTGAAAGGTTAAAGAGTTATTTATTGGGACGCAGAAGCATAATAAAAATAAATTGAAGCTTAATGAGACTTTGAGTAGAGAGCTTTTAAAAGTACTTCTTTTAGATGCAGGTTATGTGAACGTTCTTTATTGCACTGCAGCATTTATGCCCACAAAAACCTTCCCGTTACATAATGTCCTGGTTTTGATTATTTTAATAAGGAAATATGCCTGTAAAACCGCAAAAACTGGCAGTCAATTGAAACAGCATTTTAAAATTATGCTTAAAGCTGATGGAAAAATCATAAATAAGAAGTAAACTCATTTGAAAATGACTCTGGGGATATAAAACTCATTTATGGTGTGGTAACAGGTAAGCACCGAGAAAAATCACAGTTTATTATACCTACTAGAGAAGTAGTCTAAGGAAAAAAGTCTACAGGGAAGGAATTTTTGGATAATTTGAGGGAATGGTCTTGATGAATACAATTGACTATATTTGCATATAAGTCACATGCAGTGACACACACCACTAGGTCTAACAAAGGTTTTCTTTCCTTGGTTAAGAATAAAACTTCTTCCCATATCTCCAATGTCTTTCTCCTTGCTTTCCTCTAACGTGGCTTGACCTTACCCATGGATTAAGGCTTTGCATGAAAGCTGCAGAGGTTGAATGTGACAGGTTCTTGAAGGTGAAGTAGACAAACACCCTTAGTAAAAACTGTTAAATTACAATTGGTAATGTCATTGTCATTTTGGAAATGCAGTTGTGATGAAAGAAATACTATTTTGCTCCTTGGAGAAGCTCCTAACGTTCATTAGAATAATTTCTTTTGGTTTTTGACGCTAAAAATGGGGCAAATATCAATTGATTATCACAGCATAAAACCGTGAACTAGCAAAGATTTGAAGATTTTAATGCAGCGTAAAATTAGCAATTTGAGGAATTTTTTGAAGTACTTTGCCTAACTAGAATCCTGTAGAGATATTTGAACTTCCAGGTCCCCTACTAGATGTTGCGAATACTGAAGGGCATGGAGGAGTAATGAACAAGCAGAACTAACAGTGCAGAATTAACATGACTGCAGGTTGGGTATGAGTTTGACAGTATTTGCAGAGCCTGCACAGGAGGAAGGCTGATTAAATTTTGCATCTGAAAAGAAAACTGAAGAAGGTTAGTGTCAGTACTTAGATCAGCGAGCTGCTTCGGACGTACAAAGTTTGAATGTTTAGCCAGAGGTTGAAACATCAGTATGAAACATGCAACACCCGAAACAGATGTCTGCTACTGATTTTCTCCATATTTTGAAATTTGTGCCAAGGAGTGTTCCTCAAAGTGTACCGTAGGTTTTACTCAATATCTGCGAAAACAAAACACGAGACTCTGCAAAATGTTCTCTTCCTAATGTTCTGTGGTTTGTTTTTTTTTTTCTCCATAAGTTTTTTCCCTGCTTTATTTTATGGTTATGCAGTGTTTTGTTTAGGATACACTGCTTTGATGCTTGTGCAGGTATAAAACTTTGTTAGATCAAATTCTCTTTTTAGTGCTAGTACCGTAACTGAGGTTTAGGATGAAACCCTGTAGATCTGGGAGGTGGGGGATAGAGGATTTTTAACCTGGGTAATTTTGGTGATGTAGTTTGTCACAGCCCTGTGGTATATTGAGACGGGAGTGAATCAGTGAAATAATCCGGAATGGCTGGATGACATGCAGGTGTTCTGCTCTTGGGGCCTGAGGTTATATGGATCTACTTGGTTTCTATTCTTAATGTGACTTCTCCAAATCACATACATACTTCTTTGGGACCTCACCGCTCCTGCTTGAATGAGCAGGTCTGTCTTTCCTGATACTCCTGCCCTTGGAAGGATGCCTTCAGCCACACTGTTTTCTGAAATGCTCCTGTACCCTCTCAGCCCAGCGTTAATTGTACCCTTAACATAATGCTGCTGCTACTTGGGCCGCAGCTGGCGGGCATTTCCAGACACCCGTCCCTCCCTTTCTTCTCTTGGCTGATGAGCCCGAGGCAGAGAAACCCAACTCGGGTACAGTCCGATGCTTCCCATCAGCTTGCCTAGCTGGTTCCCTGATGAATAGCTATGAACAGCAGGTGACTGCAGCTCTTTTCCCTTGTTTTTTAAATTTATAAATTAATGGGAGTGCCAGTGCTTTAGAGTGTTATTCTAGGACTACAGGCTGCAGCGGTCCTACTAAGAATAACTTAAAAATTGAAGTAATTTGGAATCGGGATTCTTCTGTTAAAATTTGCTAAGGATCCCATACCTATCCTCCTATTGAGGAGTCAGTTTCCACATGGGAGGAAAACACCCATTTCCTATCTGAAATTCTCTTCCTTCTTTTGTCTTCTGAATCCACATATCGGAAACGTGGTCCAGGAAAAAAAATATTCGTTTTAGTAGTGCAAAAATGCAAGTCTCATTTCTTCTTCCTCTCCCTGTTTCAGATTTAATTCTTGCACTAGAAGAGCTAACAACAAAGGATGAAGAAATGTTCCTAGCTATTAGTGCATGATGAGAATATTTCAAACCTCACATTTTCCTGTGGGAAATAATCTTACCCCTCTGTCATGTGATTTGATTAAAAAAAAAGAGCTTGGAAAGAAGGTTTATTGCTGACTAAATGTGGAGACTCATCCGACCTTTCTGCTTAAGATGTTATTTCAAATAAAATCTATCTATTAAAGAACTATACTGTAGGCAATCAGTATTGAAGAAATGCTAGAGTATGCACTTGGTATCTTCACACAGATCTCTCTCAGCTTATCTTAATTCTCTGTCTTCAAACCATCTGCTCCTTTCCTGTGGTCATTGTTTTCCATGTTAATTAGTACAGAGTGTCTGCTGACTAAATGAGGATTTAAAGACTTAATTCCTGCGTGCCTAACTGTTGCGGGGGGGAGAAGAAAATAGGAAAAAATATAGCAATGCTGTTTGGAATTTGCAATCATTAGTATAAAGCTGTGAGTGCACTTCTGGGTGTTTAGGCAGCTTGAATAATTTAGAGCCTTTATATATAGCTGACTTGTCTCATTTGATTTATCTTCTTCACATGGGATTTGGTACTATTTCTGGGTACTTTATTATCACTGTTGTTTCTCACATTTATAATATGGATAGAAGCATAGAGCACGAGCAAAGGTTTGAGGGAGAGGGTAGCATCTGCTTACCGTCAAGTGATTTAGCAGTAAGCGGTATGTAAGCGCATTTAGCCTTTTCTGTCAAATACGAAAATCAAGCTCTATGATACACCAGGACCTTATTTTTTCCATTCATACTTTAGCCTGTTATTTTTCCAAGTTTTTCCAACACTTCCAAGTTAACAGCATTGCTGATCACTAAAGGTATAGCCCTATTTTAATAGAAACCCTTTCTGTTGGTTCTTGTGATCCTTTTTCTCAAAGGTATTTTGCTCCTCACAGCAAAAATCCTCAGTGAAAACGAAAGGCAGTGTCTGGGTTGTGTGAAAACTTTTCACCTCCGTCATGTGAAAATTATTAGCTGTTTCTCTGCGGAAAGCTGTCTCTCGTTTGGAGAGGCTGCTACGTTGATTCTAACAACAGCTAGCACATACTAATAGGCTGTGTTGCCTTTGAAGGTGCTGATGCAGAAGGATCGTACTCTTGAAGTAGATGCTGAATGACACAGACCTCATGCAGCAGGGCCAAGAGAGCTGACCCAGATTCAAACAGAAATTTGATTTTCTAGGTTTCATGATTTTAGTCTATTGTGTTCTTTCATGATTCCCATAAAAGCTGTGGTGTGGGCATGCTTTCATTGCAGGCCTCAGTGTTGTCAAAGATACGGCGTTAGAAAGCTGGTGGCAGCTTCTCCGGGACATAGAATATCTCACTGCAGCTCTGTTGTAGAGTCATGATTCTTTTTTCCTCTGTATTTGCTGAGATTTCCCAAAAATATATGAGATGGTCATTAGGACAGGAGGAGCTCTGGTGAACCATTTGCACCTTTCCCTTCGGCTACCTATATACCTTCGGCTACTACCTACAGGGTTCTTGCTGTCTGTCTGTAGCTCTCAGAACTGCATTTCTCGCTTCGTGAGGTACTTGTGTGAAAAAAATTCTCTTTGCGGTGGTGCGCTGGGGTTTGATTCTGCTCTCCTTTGTCCGATAGATCCTATCGAAGGGTGAGTAGTTTGACTGTAAAATGGCGCGTACTGAGAACGCGTAAGATGAAAAGTTGTATCGTGCAAACCTGGAGTACTCCGTCGGTCTTCGGCATGGTTGTGTACATACCCAGTGAAAAACTAAGTTTAAAAGTCTGGTGTGGAGGCCACGCTAACTTTGATTTCATGAATGATTTGTGTGAGGAAGCACAGGTCAGTTTTAGCATTTACATCTACTTTATCATTGTGCCCTACGCTTTTGTAGCCGATATTCTATTACATGCACTATCACACAGGATTTAAAACGCAGTTGAAGGCATAGTTAATTACTGACAGAAAGTTTTTGGCCTACTTCGGTTGATACGTAATTGATGTTATAAATGCCTTATGTATCAATATTAAAGCATATATTTGGTCCCTGTAAGCACTCTTCCAATCCTCAGAAACCCTGTATTTGAAATACAATTGAAAAATGTGCTCTGATTTCAATAGCACGTAGCTGCTAAACGTTCCTCTTCGTTCTTCCATTCGCTTCCAATTGCTAGTTTTCAGTGACAAAACAATCATCGTGATTGTAATTAAATATTTATCACACAGCTCTCTTTTGTCATTTGGATGTTACAAGGCAGGCAAAGATATACTTTAAAGGCTGAGTAGTAAGCTATATTATAATAGCATATCGGGCAAATGAGTGTTTGATGGGCTGTGTTAATGTGAGCTAAAAATAAAATCCCATCTGTTCACCTTTCAAACGGCATCAAGAAACCGCATATGGATTGCGGAATAATTTAATGAAACGCAAATGAAAATATGTTTATTTCCATCTTGCCGAAACAAGTGAAACGGGCAACTTGTTAGTAAAGATGTTTTAACAAGCAAGGAATTGTGTGCCTATGGCTTTTCTGGAATACAGAGGCGCTGCATTCATTTAAGGGCGTAAATGAGTAGGAACACAGATACTCGTTGAAGATGCTGTCTTTAATAATCACAAAGTTCAAATCTTGATCACTGGTGCCAAGAGTTTGAATTATTTGAACAATTAAGGTTATGCATTAGTCCTGCAGAATGCTTTGTGTATTGTGATCTTCAGAAACACTGTTTTTCAGTGCTCATTTTTCTCATAATTTAATGAGTTCTCTTAATTTATTGGTAGACTTATAGAGAAACTTGAAACACATCCTGACTTACCACAGCTAATGATTTGTTCCATAAAAATAAGCAGTTTCAAGGTATGATGTATGCTCTGTATCGTGGATAGGTACTCTGCAATGAGAAGGAGATAAGCGTACAAAGAGAAAACAAGTTAAAATTAGATTGGAATGATTTGCTTGTGGATTGAATCGACTTAATGTGGCTTATATGTACGTTGAGGAGAGACCTTCCCATTGAGTCATGAGGTTCAGAGTGGACTGAAATCCACTCTTAGTCCCAGACTTGGTTGACGGTTTATGACTAAGGTTAGGTAAAGAAAGTGAAGGAATGCCCTCCCACTGAGTCACGAGGTTCGGAGTGGACCCCCTTGCTTTCTAGACTCCTTCTCAGAGAGGAGTCCAGGTGCGGCTGAATCCCCTCCTAGTCCCAGACTTGGTCAGTGGTTTATGACTGGAGGGATGGGGTATCGGGGATTCTGGTGTACTGCTTGGTGTAACTTTTAAAATGACAACAATCAAATTCCCTAACGCTATTGAGATCAATCACAATATCAAATCATATATAACTTAGTAACATTATTCACCTAAAAATTATTAAAATAAACGATATTGAGACAAATGACAGCAATCATAGCAACATGCTGAAATCAGACACTTAACGAGATACAGAGAGGTAAATATGCGTACAAAGAGAAAACAAGTTAAAATTAGATTGGAATGATTTGCTTGTGGATTGAATCGACTTAATGTGGCTTATATGTACGTTGAGGAGAGACCTTCCCATTGAGTCATGAGGTTCAGAGTGGACTGAAATCCACTCTTAGTCCCAGACTTGGTTGACGGTTTATGACTAAGGTTAGGTAAAGAAAGTGAAGGAATGCCCTCCCACTGAGTCACGAGGTTCGGAGTGGACCCCCTTGCTTTCTAGACTCCTTCTCAGAGAGGAGTCCAGGTGCGGCTGAATCCCCTCCTAGTCCCAGACTTGGTCAGTGGTTTATGACTGGAGGGATGGGGTATCGGGGATTCTGGTGTACTGCTTGGTGTAACTTTTAAAATGACAACAATCAAATTCCCTAACGCTATTGAGATCAATCACAATATCAAATCATATATAACTTAGTAACATTATTCACCTAAAAATTATTAAAATAAACGATATTGAGACAAATGACAGCAATCATAGCAACATGCTGAAATCAGACACTTAACGAGATACAGAAAGGTAAATATGTACAAAGGTACCTGTAAATGCCCCCACTGAGTTTGATCGAATACTCACATCGAATGCTTTGCGTCGCTCAGCGGGTGCACAGTCGAGCCTCTGAGTTGATCGTGAACTTGAGGGTTCACGGGCTCTGAGAGGCGTCCCGCTCAGAGGGAGGTGCCAGTGGCAGCCCGCTGCGGTCCAGGAGAGCTCAGAGGGTCTCACCTGGGACTACTGTTTACAGGACTGGGAGGTGATTGACTTCAGGCATCGTAAAATTTCCATCCTTGCCGCAACTCATTTGTAGGTAACTGCTAGAATTTTTGGCATCCCAGTGACGCTGGTGCTGACGCACCCGAATCACGGCGAGATAAGCTATGCTCCGAGGCTGGCTGGGGCTGGTGAGTTACCACCATCTACGCAAGAGTGCTTGCTACAGTCAAGGGGCCTTTAACCACCAAACTCTCTGCTCCAAGGCCGGGCTTATCGAGCAAAGGAGAAGGGGGAAATACAGCACTACGTGGCGGTATATGTTGAAGCCTTTGGAGCAACAGCAATTTTTGTGTGCTCAGGATTTTTCAATGCACTGCCTATTTTAATACTTCTAGTTGAATGTTTTTTTTCACTTTTTCAGGTAATTGTATCTTTGACGCTGATGTAGTTGTATTCATCTCACTGCTCTGTTGTGCTACAGGCCCTTGAAAATTGTGTGTATCGCTTTTACCAAGCGTTTCTTATTGCTGCTTCTTTATCTTCAGCCAAAGCTCAACCATTTCTAGTGAGTTCAAATCATAGAATCATAGAATAGTTTGGGTTGGAAGGCACCTTTAAAGGTCTAGTCTATTCCCCCTGCAATGAATCACAGCTCTCCTTTGTTTAATGTTTTTCTAAAATAAAATTAAAAGACACCGTGTAATCTGTTAACTGCAGATGAAGGGTATGAGATACTTTGGTTTGTTTTTGAAATAGCTGTGTGATCTAATCCTGAAATGGGGAGTTAATTTACCATGTGTAGGTCTCTTGCAGGTGAGGAGACACTTAGCGAGCAGAGCCAGGTACAAAGAGGTCATCTAGATACTGAAAAGAGAAAAAGGAAAGTATAAAATGTCAGGAGGAGAAGAGCTTGGAGAAGAAAATGGCTTCTCTTCGGTACGATGCACCTTATGGTTCAGGCTACAGGGTCACATCTTGCTACATCTAGCTTCATGATAGGAAAAAAAAAAATTCTTCTCTTTCTTCTTGTAAGAAAATCTGGAGGTGAGTTTACAATTATATGCTTCACCAGGGTCTGAGGAGAACAGGACTTGTAAGTGTACTGCAGGCTGTACAAGTCCCTACGCTCTTTCCTGACTTCAGCTTACTGTCAATAAGAATATTTTTTTAAAAAGGTATGCTGAACATGCAAGTCAGAAGGGGGTGTGTGTGTGTGTGTGTATATATATATATAAAAATTATAGCATTTGCTTTGGTTAAACAGATTGGATTCACAAATAGCTGAGATGTGTTACAACAGCTCTGAAAATGAAAGCCACTTGCAAAAGTCTTACGTTAGAGGGGAAAAAGCTGTCTGACTTGTCAGAGTTCCAAAAAACCTCTGAACTTGGTTGACAGGAAATGTTGAGCAGTTGCTTTTTGTCAGTCTTCAATGGAAATGTTGTTTTCTTTTTTCTTTTTTTTTTTTTTTTAAAAAAAGACTTATGCAGGCATTATTGTTAGATGTGTGGAGGTACATAAAAATATGATGGAAAGTGTACGTAGTTTTTTCATCCCCCCAAAAAACCCTGTTTATAAGACATTTTTCAAAATCAAAGTATTTTATTGGAAAATTTTGAGGAAAAGAAAAACTTTGCATTTATGTGAAAAATAGCGATGCTTTATTCTTTGACTTCTGACCAACTGTAGTTTTATGAAAACTTAGTGATGGAAGATCTCTGAAGAAATAACAAATTTGTTTTTCAGCTGCTTTCTGTTAAATCAGAGCAGTCCATTTTGGTTTGTACTTGCCATGCCCAAGACAGATACCATGTGCATAAGTATGTAGAGTAATTTAAATACATTACTAATTTCTGTCTTTTGCTTTTCAGAAGGTTATAAAAATAATCCAAGTACACTACCAAAAATCTAAATTTGTAACATGAATAGATAGAAATTAAGAGCACTTATTTAGTCACCATGTATCTGCACAGATGTAAAATGGCAGTCAGAGCCTCCTCATATGAAATCACTGTTCTTGTTATTTTTATTATTTTAATTCAACATCTGTCGTGAATGGATAATTCAGGCCACTTAAAGAATCACCGCCCAAGATACCAGAAAGCAAATGATTTTAATATAAATTTGTAAAAAGCGCGACTTAGCAGAATTCGATGGCGAGGCTCACTCTATTACTTATTCAACATGAAAAACGTATACAGAGAGTAACCAAATTACAATTAAATTGGAATGCTTTACTCGTGTATCAAATCGGGTTAATGTGTATATTGAAGAGAGACAGTAGGGGAGACCCTCCCGTTGAGTCACGAGGTTCAGAGCGGACTGAAATCTACCCCTACTCCCAGACTTGGTCAACGGTTTATGACTAAGGTTAGGTAAGGAAAGTAAAGGAATGCCCTCCCGTTGAGTCACGAGGTTCAGAGTGGACCCCCTTGCTTTCTAAACTTCTCCTCAGAGAGGAGTCCAGGTGCGGCTGAATCTACTCCTAGTCCCAGACTTGCTCAACGGTTTGTGACTGGAGGGATGGGGTATTGGGGATTCTGGTGTAGTGATATATGTTGTGCTTGGTGTAACTCTAGGACGGCAACGATCTAATACAAAATAACAGTGATCGAATCCACTAACGATATTGAGATAAATCACAGTATTAAATAATATAAAACTTAGCAGCATAATCAACTTAAACTTACTGAGATTCCTTAATGGCACACATATAGATGTAGAGATAGAGACGCATAAAGAGATATAAAGGAAGAGAGACAGATATGTACCAAGGTACCTATTAAGTATCCCCCTCGAATTCAGTCAAATACTCACATCGAATGCTTTGCGTCGCTCAACGGGTGCACAGTAGAGCCTCTGAGTTGATCGCGAACTTGAGGGTTCACGGGCTCTGAGAGGCGTCCCACTCAGGTGGCAGGTGCTGGTGGCAGCCCGCTGCGGTCCAGGAGAGCTCAAAAGGTCTCACTTGGGACCACTATTGATAGGACTGGGAGATGATTGACTTCAGGCCTCAGTGAGTTTCTGTAACCCAGGCAGGTGGTTTCTCAGGTTTTTGCGGTAAGGCTGCCAGGATTGTCTGGAGATAATGGATTAGTTCTGTTCTTGTTCTGTACCTTGTTCAGGTGATCGGTTCCTGATGCACTCAGTGCCATTCTCCTCCTTGGCTACGCAAGAGTGCTTGGTACGGCTGAGGGGCTCTCAACCGCCAAACCCTTTGTTCAGAGGCCAAGGGTTGTCAGGCAACTTAGAGTGGCCCAGGTCCAAGGCGAAGGTAGCGGGGTGGAAGCGCACCACCACGATCCGCCCTGTGACTAAAGTCAATCCATCTCTTTCTCACAGAGTGACGGTGTGGTTGCCTCTTGCCTTTGTGCCTGTAAATAGAGTAATATATGCCAATTGTAATTGGGGGGGTTGGGGGGGAAACTTAGGTAAGGCGAACCTTTGTAGTTGGTGAAGATTTCATTAGATGAGATTAAACAGTAGTATACATGTGAGGAGGTTTTTGCACTAACATAATCTGGTATGCCATTCGCCAAGTTTTGATGTATAGAACAATGATTGAGAATAAACACAGGGTCAATAGAATTACTATTGACTTGTTAATATCTTATTAACAATAAGAATTGTTATTATTGCAATTAATAACAAGAGTCAATAGAATTACGATGGGATGTAGCATTGGGTTTAGAATTACCGTTGCTGTTAGAGACCATCCAAATAGAGTGTCCCACCAGTGATGTTCTCCATCTTTCTTCACCCCTTCCAAGACACAGTGTATTTCTGTTGCGTCGTGGTGAACAGTGATCAGAGAGTTGTGTCCATTGTTTCAGATGCGTTCTAGTAGTTCACTCGGCGAGTCATCATGTTGTAACAGTTTTCTGACCGATGTGAGATTCATACCAACAGGGGTAGGCAGTAAATCTTGATAGGATATATGATTAGATTGTAGCAATTAATAAGATGTGACAGGAGCTGAATAATTAAAGTCACACCCCATAATTTTGGTAAAGTTACAAACACAAATATTTGAGTAGTTGCTTGTCTCCACAGTTGTGTTGTCTGCAAATATAGAATCACAAAGGGTTCTTATACAAACACATCCATTTCCAATATATACCAGCACAGTTTCAGTGGTTTCACTGGGGTGGACTTCAACATGACAAACGCTTTGTTCGGTATCAAGACAAATGTCTTGAGCCTTTGATAGTATTACTTTCACCGATAAATCCCTGTTGTTCCCGTACCATACATGCATCGACATGGACAATTTGCCATTTGTTTCCATTTTGTTGGGCCCATATTCTATGGCCCAATGGATAGAGCATGGTTCCATGGTGATTTAATTCCAGCGCAGTGATTGGGTACATGGTATATACCAAAGCATCGCGTATTGTCTAAACAAAAGCTGTGGTTTTACTGTCTGGAGTCATAAGTGAAATTAATTAGATGCCACCAATTTTGGAATTATAATTTAGTAATGCATGGTCCCAGAGGTTTTGTGCCCAAATTGGAGGGATCATACTTATCGTGATTAAGAGGGAAAGCAAGATCGGGTAGAGAGCATGCTGCTGTTGCTGCCATCGAAGTAGATTAATTTTCTCCTGTAAAAGAAAAGAATGAAAGTGTTCCGGTGGGGAAGGCCAAATTGGTTACCCCTTTTTATGATGCAGGATAAATCCATAAAAGTTGAGTACAGACAAGCAATGATAGAAAATCCAGGTACATGTTTTTTGCCAGTACCCTAAAATACACATAATTTTTTGTAATTCCTTTCGAGATTGGGGTATCTGTAATTATTCTATTTTATTTAAGGTGTCCGGTGGAATTGCTGCACTACCTGCAATCCACCAAGTACTTAAAAATTTTAATTCTCTGCTTGGTCCCTGACGTTTTTCAGGTGGGACTTAAACTTCTGCCTGTTGTTGCATTTCCCATATGGCCAATGCTGCCTCTCCCACCTTTTCTGAGGAGGTTCCTCCAATTAGAATATCATCTATGTATTGGTACAGTTTCACATCCTGAGGGAGTGAGACTGTAAAAGTTCAGCAAGTGCAACATGAGCAATCACAGAATCACTAAGGTTGGAAAG
>NW_010519579.1:0-7870 GCF_000687285.1 Phaethon lepturus
CCAACCTGAGTGATTCTGTGATTCTGTGAAAAATTTCTCTATGGAGAGAATGGTCAAGTACTGGAACCAGGCTGCCCAGTGGGTTGGTGGAGTCACCATCACTAGAAGTGTTCAAAAAAAGTGTGGATGTGGCACTTCTGGACATGGTTTAGTGGCCATGGTGGTGTTGGGTTGATGGTTGGACTTGATGATCTTAGAGGTCTTTTCCAACCTTAATGATTCTGTGATTCTGAGATATTTGTTGGTGCTTATGCAGGAATTGGTGCTGTCCTTGCAATCAAGGAAGTCTACTAAGTTCAAACATCCATTTATTATACCGTTAACTTTGTGCCCAATTTTGTAAAGAGGAAAGCAGCCTTATGAGGGGAACTCACTGCTGAGTTAAAACTCAAACTGCTGTCCCTTGTTCATTTGCTACAGTACATAGGTTCCTGGTGACATTCAGCTAATGAATTTTCTTGATGATTAACTACCCGTTATATGTGGCCATTGTAATGGAAACATATTAGCTCCCGCTACAGCTGAGGTGGTTGTGTCATTACTACCAGTGAGCTGGTTTTGTCTTTTTTTTTCCTCCTTTTCCTTTTTCTTTTACAATGTCAAAGCAAAACAAAGCTTGGGAAAATATCTTTAAAATTCAACAATTTGCTGAAAAGAAAACACTGCTCTGCTGAGCAATAAAATGTATTTAGATGCAGATTTTTCATTAGCTGTTGAATTAGAAGAAAAGTGAAATGCAGACATGTATATCAAATAGCTCTTATTCAGAGTTCTTACATTTATTTTCATTATAATTTTAACTATACAGAGCACTATCCAAAAGTAAGTCAAAAAGAAAAAAAATAAATAAAAAGACCGTGTACACTTTGTAGACATATTTTTCTGAGAACAGGTCCTATAATTAACTGTGAATATTATTTTTCTTTTCCTTTGCCCATTTTCAATTCAGTTCACGTTCGGAGAGTGCTCTGCTGTTGCTTAAACTGCACTGACATCTTGTGGCACTGAATTAGTAGGATCCCAAAAATAAAAATGTAAATGTTCATAAAATGTAAGTTACCTTGTTTGCCTCCATGCACGCACTGCCCTTTTTAAGTCTGGAGCAGGTTAGTGTTTACTTGCTCACTTGCAATCAGAGGAGGTGGGTGTTGTGTATGTAGGGAAGCCTAATGCATGAACACTGTAGCATATGTTGAAAAAATGTATTTACTGTTGCAAACGTAGGTATTAATCTGAGAAGTTCTCTACCATTTTGTGCCACTACTCAAGAGCATTCACCAGGGCAGTGAAGCTGCTTTAAGGCTGGGGCTAATCTGACAAAGACTACATAAAATTTTCAGATATAATGACAGAATAAGATTTTATCCTATAAAACTGGATGTATGTGAAGCCTGATGACTAAAAAGCCCATGTGGGTGAGCACACACACTCGCACCCTCTCTCACCAAGAGACAATACCATTAATTTCCTAGCTGGTGTTTTATCGCCTTGGCAACTGCGAAGCATTTAGAATATCTTCAGGCCTTCTCATCCCTGAAAATGAAGACAAGATACTGGCAGCAAGCACCAGCTGAATAAAGATCTCCTAGTGGAAGTCCATACACAGAATAGAGTATTCAGCAGCAAATTAGGCTCCTGAATACAGTAAACTCCAAAGGAATATATTTTTCATCATTTCAAAAGGGGAGGAAATAGTTTGTGACGATCATTTGAGGCAAAGTGAAAAGCAAACTACTGCTACGTAAAAAGAAGGTTTCAAGGGGAGGTAGCTGCAGCAGGTTTTTGCTTGTCCTTGTATTCTTCCCTCACTGAATGTTCCTAAATCCTGTGGGTATTATCAGAAGTTATATACTCATATCAAAGGAAACCACATCTCCCTAGGAAACCACAAGAAAATAGGCATACACTTAAATACTTAAGAGGAAGCAGAGTTTCCATCACACTTGTGTTTGTGTTATCCGTTGCTGCGGCATCTGAAAATCTCTTGTAATTTTATTTTTTTTAGCTGCACAAGACCCTTTTGAGATAGAGAAACATCATTACATTTATTTTACAGGTGGAGAATTGAAGCAGAGGAAGATTAAGTTGGTTGTCTAACAGGAGAGAAAAAGGATATGAGGAAAAAGGATGAGAGAAAAAGGATGTGAAGTGAGGAATTTAAATGAAGGCATCGAATGAAGGTGAAATAGCCAGTCTCTGCATCAGCTGGCACATTGCTGTTCAGCTCAATTTTTTCCTCCCATTGACTCTTCGTATAATGTCTAATATACCTGATCAAGTAACATGTTCTGTGGGGTTTCCACAGATGCTGAAAAATGGAATCAAAAGGAATTCCCATTGGGAAATTAAGGAAAAAAGAAAGGAATGCAGACTGACTAACGTGAAACACAATAACCACATTCCTGAAAGCAACTGGCTTTGGGAAAAGACCTTTTTTAAACACATTTTCCGACTTTTATTTACAGTTCTGCTTGCATCAACTGTATTTGAACTATTGTGTGAGGGTTCTGTGTTACAGAAACTCTGCTTTATTTCCCTTTGCTTGCAGAAAGCCAATAATGATGACTAAAGGACTGAAATTTTATCAAATGATGTCACATCCCTGATGTCAAATGTTGATTCTTTGTGCATGGGTTTTTTTCTCCCCTGAACATTTCACATACCCACGCTGCTAAGAAAAACAAATTTAGAGTAGTCCAGTTATTTTCTTGATTTTTGCCATGCTCAGTTTTTAGGTTTCATTGACTTATTTGCTTACATATTCCAGACAGAGCAGCCAGTGAAGGCATGCCTGAGCATCTCTGAGAGCCAGCTTAATGGGACCTGTGGTATTTAATGCAGGATGAGCAATTTTCTAATACAGCTCACCCAAGCAGTTGATAAAGTGTATCTATTATTGCATGAGATTATGGCATCATTGGAATAAGTCTCATAAAACAAGACCTCCTATTAAGAAAAAATCCTCCAGGCTACTAAGTTTTCCTTTCCCAAGGATGAAATCAGGAAAAATCTATAAAGGTCCTGGGCAATATTTCAAAAATGAAATATCAAAATGGCAATAATCCATGTATATTGCTGTGCTTGTTTCCAGAAGTCTGACACTCCAAGAATCTTCTCCCAAGATACTTTTCTATTACTTCTTGATTTCTCCTCTATTGTTTTAATTCATTTCTGCCACTAAATGTTCTTTGTTTCTTGCTATTATTTTTACTTCACTTCTGTCTTCCACTTAAAAAACTCATCAATGATAATAAGAAACAATGAGATAAAGTTGCACTCTATAATCTGCTTGTACAGATTTAAGTGAGGTGGTAACACAACCTTAAGTTAAAAACAGAAAAGCTTTACTATTTACGGAAGAGCTTTGACCAGTCCTATATATTTAACTGTTTGCCTGGACAAATGCAAAGTCCTGCATTTGGGAGAGTTTAACACCCCCCACTCCCAAATGTTACCAGTTGAGTATTGACTGTGTAATGGTTCTGCAGAAAAGTCTTGGGGCATGAGCCAGCAGTGTGCCCAGCAGCAAAGAAGAGCAGCAGCATCCTGAGCTCTAAAAGCAGGAGCAGATCCAGAAGATCCAGGGAAGGTATTATCCCTCTATAGTTAGTACTAGTGGCACCACACGTATCCTCTTTTGGGCACCCCAGTGCTGGCAAGGCACTGACAAATTGGAGTGAGTTCGTTCAAGGGCCACTAAGATGGTTGGGGCCGGAGCACTTGCTCGAGGTGGAGATGCCATAGAAGGTAGGCTTCTTCAGCCTGGAGAAGGGACAGATTAGGGACACCTAACAGCAACACCCCAGTGCCTACAGGGACGTCATCAAAAAGACGAGACAAGCTCTTCACAGCATTTCACTGTGAGAAATCAGTTTGACTTCATGATCCATTCCCTGCTGAGACCCCCCTCTGCAGTGCTGCGTCCAGCTCTGGAGTCCTCAGCACAGGAAAGGCATGGACCTGTTGGAGAGAGTCCAGAGGAGAGCCACAAAAATGGTCAGAGGAATATTCTTCTCTGAAGAGTATCCTCTATCCTCCTCTAAGGACAGTCTGGGAGAGCTGGGGGGGCTCAGTCTGGAGAAGAGAAGGCTCCGGGGAGACCTTCCTGCAGCTGCCAGGACTTAAAGGGGGCTTCTAAGAACGATGGGGACAGACTTTTTAGCAGGGCCTGCAGTGATAGGACAAGGGGTAACGGTTTTAAACTAAAAGGGGGTAGATTTAGACTAGATCTAAGAAATTTTTGACAATGAGGTTGGTGAACCACTGGCACAGGTTGCCCAGAGAGGTGGCAGATGCCCCATCCCTGGAACCATTCCAGGTCAGGTTGGACGGGGCTCTGAGCAACCTGCTGTAGTTGAAGATGTCCCTGCTCATGGCAGGGGGGTTGGACTAGATGGCCTTGAAAGGTCCCTTCCAACCCAAAGATTCTATGACTCTATGAGGATTAAAAGATTGAGCAGGTTGCCCAGAGGGGCTGTGAGACCTCCATCCCCAGCTACACAATACTGGTCAAAGTCAGTGTTGACCTTGTTTTGAGCAGGATGTTGAAACAGTTTTCCCAAGGTCCATTTCAAACTGAATTACGCTGTGATTCTATAGATATAGATATTTTTTACTTACCTTTCACTAATTGTTTTAAAAATCTATTATGCAAAAACTTTCCGTACCTCCATTTATAATTGCTTTTTGGTATTGTTAAACAGAAATATGTTGAACTGTTCTAGAAAAGCCAACATATTGAAAAGAATCACTGATGCTTCGGGTGAGGTTCAGCAAAGTCACTACACATTTCAGCACTGATTTTGTAGCAAATAACAAATTTTTCACATAACTGGGCCTTTCCAGAAGGTAATGCCTTCTTATGGTGACTTAAATTACTGATAAGATCAGAAAGTGTAAGAAGATAGAGGCGACTCTTAACTTTGATTTTCCTTTTGGGTTGTTTTTTATTATTTTTTTCATTAATGACATGATAGTATTTCAACAACTCTGTTAAGTAATTATAAAAACCAGAGAAAATTCATTCATTTTGCACTTCCCTATCTCTTCTTGCAGAAATACAGAAGTAACCAGGCTATAAAAGAAGGGGTGGTAAATTAACTGCAAAGCTATTCATGCAGAAGAGATTTCAAGGGACTGTGATTTATTTATAGTTAGAGTTTTCTAACGGAAAAGATCCCTTTTGTGAGAAAAGAGATGCCAAGAGCCCAGAAGGAAGGATGATTTTGCATTGCAAAGCAACTTTAACCAATCTACTTAAGTTCATCTTAGGTCTTGGAATCCAGCATTCTTCAATGTGTTTGATGTATGTTCTTGGGAGAAAATTAACATCTGTGTTCAGGGGAAACCTCATCTACTTTACACTTCTACTGAGGTCTGAAATCAGTGGGATTTTTTTTATCCTTTTTTATTTCATGCTGAGTAGAATTTTTACATATTTCTGACTTTCTCTGCAAATACTTTTGGAATGTACTTATTTCACATTGTTATATTGTGTAACTGTTAGAGGCACCACTACTCTGCACAGACTGACTTACCTTTTGTGCTAATTTAACATAATCCTATAATTACACTACTGCTACTCACAAGACAGCTCCTATGAGTTACTTGAAGTGCCTTTAATCCAGCATGCCTCCAAATCCACCATAATATATAACATTCTATTTTCAAAGAAAGAGATTAAATTAGGTGATTAAATATATGACATCATCAAATATTTGTCATGTACCTTTACTCCATTCTAACAACACTAATGGCATGAATATTTGTGCTTGTTATTACTAAAGAGCTTTAACCGCTATTATGAGGATGCTTATAAGAAATGTAAAGAAAGTCAACATAAGGTCATAACAAACTGAAAGAACAGGCATTGTGCTCTTAATTTACTCCAATTAATATAATATTTCAGATTTAACAGGGAAAACTATTTTGCTAATGTAAAAACTTACTGTGTTGGGAATACAAACTCTAGTGTTTTTTAGAGATGTAGTTTTATTTTTTTTTCCTCAAGCATTGATTTTATTCTCATTCCACTCAATCAAAAACTGATTCACTTTGGAATGAAGGCCACAGGCATTGGCAGTTGTGTTTTATTTGGTACTGCCTCAGAAACAAAGATTTGAACCTCCAGAGATCTGATATCCTGAGGAAACAGTTTAAACATTTACAGTAATGTGCCCCTGGAGAGACTCTTTAGAACAAACTTTTTAAAAAGTTTTCACTTTCCCAGTTTGCCACAGTCCAGTTTGGTGCACTACTGCCAATTGATTATATAGAAGTCTCCTTCAGCACATTTGAATAAAATATAGAGGTATTTTATGAATGAGAAAAAATATTCCAACAAAATTATATTTGGGAAGATAACAACTCAAAAGCAAAAAGAAATATACGGAAAAACATAGATGCTTACTGTGCCAATTCTCAACATTTGTCTTATCACATTGGACACATCACTTCCATCAGAATCAAAGCCAACTTTTTAGAAGTTGGGAGGAATTTGATGAACCTGGTTAAAATAGACTGTTTTTGCAGGCATGCATGTTTTTTGTCTATTGTGATGTCTTAAAGACGGAAGTGTAATTTCATCTGCTTGTTTTGCCATAAAGAATATTTTCCTTTCACAGTCATGTTTCCCAAATTAAAGTGTTCTGTGTCAGAAAATGTTTTTAAGCAGCACTCATAAAACAACGGAATTTTTGCAGTAACTAAATTGCATTTTTTTATTTATTTTCTGGTTACATCAGCTTACACTTCATAATTATAAAATGCAGTGGATAGGGAGGTTCTTTTGAGATTAAGTGATAGTATAGAAACTTTTGGTTGATGAGGGTTTTGGGTTTTTTGTTTGTATTGAATTTTTGGTGGGTTTTGGTTGTTGGGTTTTTTTGAGATATTAGGACAGTTTCTCAAAATATTACAGTCTGCAAGAGTCGGCCACGCAATTTCACACAGGTAATGGCAGAAGGCATCAGCGAAGCAAGAATCCAATTTGTAAAAACCTTCAATTTATCACAGCACCCTGGAAGGATGCTCTATGTAGTAACTATATGAGCCATTCATAATAAATGACCCCGAGGGAAAAGTGATTAATCATATTTGCAGTTGTTAGTTTAGCAAGGTGAAACACATTCCAGTGGAAGAAGATTGCCTTACTGATACATATTTAGAGGCATGAATTCAATGGCCAAAATAAATGGGCTTAAAATCTAAAGGTATGCAATTTATTTCAAGAAACTTCTTTGTTAAATGAAGGCCGTAGAGACTTCTTTTTAAAGCATAATCAAATAAGCATTGGAAAAGATTGATCTTTTCTGACACATACATGGACTGGTCATATGGTTGATCCATGCAACAAGTGTAGGATCACTCTGAACAGATGGCACACAAGACACTTCCTTTTTTGCTCTATTTCCCAGGGGAGAAAACAATTGACACACAAGTTATGCCATGACATATTGTCACAGTCTGCTCTGCATTTAGCTGTACAATTTCATAATAATGTTTTCTTGAAACGGGATGCAATAAAACAATCTTGGTCTCAAAGGTCTCCCCACCAAAGTTTCATACAATGGTTTGGGTTGGAAAGGATCTTTACAGGCCATCTAGTCCAACCCCTGGCAATAAGCAGGGACGTCTTCAACTAGATCAGGTTGCTCAGAGCCCCGTCCAACTTGACAGCCCCAACCAGGCTGTTCCAGTATTTCACCACCCTCATTGTCAACATTTTTTTTCCTTATATCTAGTATGAATCTGCCCTCTTTTAGTTAAAAACCATTACTCCTTGTTCTATTGGGCATTTACATTGTCCTATTACTCTACAGGCCCTGCTAAAAAGTCTGTCCCCATCTTTCTCCTCAGCCCCTCTCAGCCC
>NW_010519579.1:8053-24156 GCF_000687285.1 Phaethon lepturus
CGGGGCAGAGGGGCAGACCCCCATCCCTCACCCTGCTGGCCACGCGGCTTTGGGGGCAGCCCAGGACACGGTTGGCTTCTGGGCTGCGAGCGCACATTGCCGGCTCCTCTCCAGCTTTTCACCCACCAATACCCGCAAGTCCTTCTCCATGGGGCTGCTTTCCATCCCTTCACCCCCAGCCTGTGCTGATACCAGGGGTTGCCTCGACCCAGGTGCAGGACCCTGCCCTTGGCCTTGTTGAACCTCATGAGGTTCACATGGTCCCATTCCTTGAGCTTCTTTCTAATGTAAGCTAAGTTTCTTAGGTTTCAGTTTCTGTTTGTCTTCTGTCTTCTTATAGCAATTTAGTAATTTTGGCCAAAGTTTTTATTGCTGTCAGCTCAGACATCAGCAGGTACTGTCTTGGCATGAGCATCATGGTCACTCTTTTCCCGCAACCTGCGTCATGTTCTCTCTTTCCCAGCAACCTTTTGCAGTGATTCATCACCACTCATCTTGTGTAATGGAAGCATAACATGAGACACAAATCTACTTGTGTATTTAATTTTAAGTAATTAGTGAGACACATATAACATGTTTGCAAACAAGCCTCCTATTACATATAGTTGCTGGAACTGTTCAGAATGAGATCTGAGCACCATGACATTCAATCTGTGCTATCAGCTTCAGTGGGAACTGGATTTCCATCTGGTATTTCTGGAAATGTCATATAACTTTTATATAGAGGAAGTGGTTAAGTGGAAAGAGTATTAATTTTGTTTCTAATCTAGCATAAGCACAATGAATGACACGGTAATATGCATGGGCATTAATACTCCATGATAATTTAAGTTTTACAGAAAATGGGTTTAATCTTCTGGTGACATGAGTTTCTGCCAAAGTTCCCAGGAGCTTCTAAGAGAAACCACATGCTGAATTACCCTTCCCAGGGTTATGGAGTATCATTTAAGGTGATATTAGATAATTAGATATTAGATAACTCTATTAGATAATATACTGAATATTATCCAGTTATCATACAGATTTTTAAAAGTATCCCACAAGCCTTTTTAACAATGTAATTGTTCCTCTAGTGCCTTTAACAAATGAACAGTTTATACAGTTTTATCAAAAAGAAAATATCACGATTTTCCCAGGCTCTGTTTCCTTACAATTGAGCATTTCTATCTGTGCAGGTTCTGCCCTGACGTCATGTATACTGAGATACTGTGTTTTGCTATTACCTATTGAACACCTCATTCTACTTTCCTACCTCACTGGAACTTAATGTGTTCGTTATTTATACCGTGTGCTTGTCTTACTGCTAATAATAACTAATAACCATTATTATTGTTATTAATCCCTTCATCTTGTAACAGTAATATGTGATACATCAAAGTCCTCTGCTACCAGTCTGTAATTGTTACTCCCTAAAGTGCTTTCTTTTACCTCTGATAAAGATCCTGCATTAGATTTTCTTCTAGTAAGGTCCTTTAAGTCATTAGTTTGACTAATGCAAATGACCGATGAAGAGATTTTTCTGTTTTAATCCCAGTCACCAAGCCCTTATCTGTAAGTAGGCAGTTTTTCTGTTTTCATTGTAAATATGTTTAAAGTGTTACAAATACACAGGACAAGAACTGACTGGATTTTTTTTTTCCTTTGCATTAAAGCACATCTGAATGCACAATGAGATTATTTGTTAAATTTCTAACTGTAATTTCAGTGAAAGGGACAGATCGGTTCGGACAAAGACACTAGTAAGAGGATTTCAAATTATTAGCTACATGATCTTAGTCATACTATTTATTGTCTCTCCGAGGTGTTTTGGGTTTTTTCCCAATTAAAAAAGGAGATAGAAATGGATTTTTTTCCCCAAATTTTGTCTGATTTTTCTATTTAGACTAGAAGGTCCTTGTGAGCAGGAGCTTATTATTACATCTAGATATTTTAGGCCTCCTCTCTGCTGAGACCCTCACAGATTGTCTTGATATAAATATGTCGTATTAATAGTACAAAACCAGAGAGAAAATGTATCATCACTTAAAATGCAGCATGTGACAGTGAAGTTGATGCAATTTTATCATTATCTGGCTAGTGTCTGTAGAAATTCCTGATTAAAGCCAATTAATAGAAATGGTCATCTTGGATGCCTTTCATGCCATCAAAGAAAAGTCAGCATAACTAAAGAATACATTTTAATGATTTTACAAATAATACATATAAAAAGTCATTGGAAATAGGATTAAGACATGGCTAAAGAACAGCTGTTTTAACACCCGATTCAAACTTCTTGCCTTTGCTTTCAAGGCCCTGCATAGCTTATACAGCTTATTAAAGAGAAGGCTGAAAGCTGGCCTGACCACTTTGCTGAAGTGCATTAATAACGATAACTATTTTGGGGAAGTTTTGCTTGACAAATGCCTAACAAAAGCATTGCTGAAAGTGGAAGGTGGAAAATTAAAACTTGAGGTATTTTACCTCAGTTAAATGCTCATTCTGGACTTTATGGTTATAACTCCTTTTGTGCATGGATACCTATGGACCAGGATTTCTGGGTGACTTTTAAAGCCCTGATGCTACTCACAGTTCTGCTCTAGTTCACATCTCACAGGGTGGAGAATGACCACAAGGGAAGACTTAAAAATAGGCCAGTGAAAAAAAAAAAAATTCTTTTTCCATATTACAAGTGTAACACTACGTACTAAACAATTTTAAGCACAGATAAAATATAACTGATTATTACTGTGATTTTATTTTTCAATACCTTGTTGCGCTTTTAAACAGACATGAAAGAAGTTATGGAGAGAATACCAGGAAAAAAACTACAGAAATCCTATAATCAAAATGTCTTGTGGGTCTACCATTTCAATTTAGCCTTGCTCTTTCATAACACAGGACAATCATATCAGATTAGGGTTTGTTGTCACAAACACTGTATGAGCTGCACCACAATTACCTTGTTACATAAGCATCACAAGGCTTGTTGGTGCCCTAGGCAAGAATCCTTCGTGATGTGTCATTGTGCCTTATCACAAATTATACTCATTAACAGTGTATGAATAATGGTGGCTTGCAGTGATGACAAAAGTCCCAGATGATTTTACGTTTTATTTAAAACCTTATTGTGTAGAAACCTACCTCCTGCTGGACATCCATAGTCCTAATGAATCATATTAAATGGTTTATTTTTCAGTTTGTAACTGTTCCGAACCCTGATGCCTGTTTTACAAATTCTTCCTCTACATATTAGAGGCGTAAGTCATGAAAAGTCCTGGTCACACCACCGAAGGCGAAGCAGCGTGAAAGGTGGCAGGAGCTGGGACTAGGATTCACGAGTTTTGAGCATTTTCTTGTAGTCTCTATCCTATTAATGTCAGAGAAGTCATTTTGTCTTTGTGTTCCCACTGGTCCTCCCCTCTGGAGAATTAATTACTTAATGAGATATTGGGACCCTAAACTCAGGTAAGACTTTTGTAATATGTTACTATATACTTCTGATTTACAGTTTCCTAGAGAACAACCTGCTGAGGCAGAAAATAAGAAAAATAAAACCACCCAAACAAACAACCCATCCCTCACCCCAAAAAACACCCCAAGCAACAGCCAGGATTTGCAAGTATTAAGAACTTATTTCTTGCAAAAGGTTTATGTCTTATCTTGGCAATTCAGATACAGTGATCAACTGCAGGACAGATTAGACAAAAACTGTGTCGTTTTTCTGGGACTTAGTATACATACTGATTTCTCAATACAGAACTGCAGCTTGATTGTTCTTTTTATTGCATTCCCAGTATAAAGTCAAATTCCCATCTCAAATTAAATATATACATAGCAAACAGTAGAATTTACTTAGCTGTTTCATAGAATGTTATTGGACAATAAATCCAGAAATATTATTTACATTTTCATTTTAAGTTATTTACAGAAAAGAAAAGCATTTATAAAACACACTGGACACCCAACCTTTTTCAAACTAAAATCAATTCTGGACAAATCTGTCATTCAGACCGATAATCAGCCAGATAAATTTTCTGATTTCACACTATTTAGAGGGACCAAACTTGTCTCTAAAAATCCCAACAGACAGGATTTTTCAGGTTAGATATAAAGGCAGAAAATATGGGTTATCTGACAACTTTTAGAAAGGCAAAGAAAGCACGATTTGGAGTTCAGGAGCATTTACCTCAAATGGCATACCCATTACTCATCTTGTCAAACTCAGGTCCAAAGGACCCATCTCGGGCTCTTTATGATGTCTGCAGTCCTGGCGATCTGGGACAGAGCCACTGTCTCAGAGAGCTCTGTCCCAAAAATGACTGTGAAGTTTTAGTAGACCGTCATGTTGTCCAAATGGAGTTTGCATCTCCACATCAAGTATCTTTCCTTCTTTAAAATTGTTGGAAATAAGCACACCAGATGAAGTTGGTATTGTCTCTTTTCCATCATATATTATTCCACTTTGCACTGTAAACACTATTTCACATCTATTGAACGATAGACTCGTTTGCTGTTGCTTGTCACTGGTAAGACTCAACTTTCATCAGCTGCACCTTGCACTTTTTAAGTCACATACCGCTGACAACTACTCTTCCATTTCACTAACGTTTATGGATGTGACAAAGAAGCAGCAGGATATAAAATCTATTTCCACTGCTAACATAGATTTACAAATGCACGCACAGCACTGAACTTGTCTCTTCTGAGTTGCCACTGATCTATTACCTTTTTTTCCTTCCTGAATGTTCTATGTAGGGTAGACAACTTCTTCATAAAGTCATCTTGAGTATCAGAACATTGTGTATCATAACATTGACTTGATCCTTCAAAATTGTGTTTTTAGCAGGTTAAACTAATATGTTTTGTCGTCATCTCTAACCTAGCTCGGATCACCCATGAATCCTGTTCACAGAAGCTTGCATATGTATCAGAAAACTACCTAATCCCATTTATAAATAAAAACTCTGCATATATATCTTATTTTAAGAAATAACATTTTTTCCTGGCAAAAGCTTTCTAAAGCTGGTTGTGATAACTAGTGTGATATCTAGGTTATAGAGAATGGTAGTAGAATTCAGTGTTTATAAAGATGGTGGAGTCAGATTCCACAGAGAGATGCACAGTGAAAAGACAAGAGGCAATGCTGACAAGTTGAAGTAAAAGAAATTTCAACTAGTTGTAAGGAAAAAAATGTTCACAATGAGAGTGTTGAAACACTGGAAAAGTTTGCCCAGGTCGGATGTGATATCTCTATCCCTGGAGATATGCAAAACTGACCTAGACAAGACATTGAGCAACCAGATCTACCTTTGAAGTTAGTCCTAAACTGAGTACAGCTTTGGAACAGATGATCTCCAGAAGTCCTTACCCACCTAAATTTTTGAAAGCAGATGCCTAAGTTTCTGTTTACTCATCTGGAAATTACCTACCCTGAAATTTTATTATTTTGAACCACTAGCAATGAAACTGCTCAAAGGTTCTAATGAAGGGACAAAAACTTAACAAATGATTGGCAAATGTTAGTGACAGATGGAGATGTAGAATATACTTTAGTAGATGAAAATAAGTTAAAACCAAACAGACAACTGAACTTGGATAGTCCAAGATTAATACTAAAATACTAGAACTCATCATGATCACAAAAGTAATTCCCCGTTTCTGAAAAATATCACAGAAGGTTAATCCTAAGTATCCCAGTAAAAATAGTTTCAAATCTCACTGTTTTCTTGTTATGCAAATCTTTTCTAACATTTACGCCGAAATCCTATCAGTGATGTATTAAAAACTTTAATTTTACTCATGATGTATGTATTATGATATTCAAAATTGCTTTGCAGAGGTTAAACCATGTGAAGAAAACACAATCACTAACCCTTTACACAAAAAGAGCAAATAGATACAATTCTTGAAGGTCAGTCCATTTTGAGAGAAAGTGCAAGCTTCAGTTCCAACATGACCTTACATGTGCCTTGAAGAAGAGGTACAAAGCTGATAAATCTTCAAATAGAAACCAAGAGGAACCAAAAGTGTTATGAATATATTGACATGGTTAAAACCAGCAAATCACAATGTCATGTTTATGAGCAGTTCTAATAGAATGAAGTATTCAGAATCATCCTATTTGTCTGAGATTATCACAACTCCAGTGAGCAATTCACATCAGAGGTGGAATGAGTTGCTCTCATAGACCATCATAGAGTTGGTTCTCTATCCCCACTAGCTAAGAAAACAGCTCACTCCTCACTTAGGATTTCCATGTTAGCTGAAATGAACCCAGGCTTAACTTATCATATAGAATAGCCTTCTTCTACTTCAAGAACTGAAATGAGCAGAACAAGCACAAAGCAACTCTGCAAATACTAACAGGATAAAAGCTGAAATGGTTACCTAGTTACACAAAAATTATTGGCAAGAGCCCTACACCATTATTTAACAAAATTATACCATTAAAACTACTCGAGCTACAACAGAAATGTGTGACACAGCAATGGCTAGAACCTGGACCTGACCTTTTTTCTAAGTCTGTACCTACGGGTACATCTCCATCAGTAAATACAATGGATCAAGGACCATTCTCCACTCTGTAGGACAAGCCCCCAGCACACTTCTCCATGCAGCTGAATTCTTTTCTTAAATAAAATGGGATGATTTCTACCATGCTGCCAGCTGAGAGCAACCTGTGGCTTGCGATATTCTTCAGACCGTGGTGGACATTTGTTGGGAGCGCACGCACAGCAAAGCACATGCCACGGTCCAGGCCCTTTCGAGCTTAGTAACGCAGATGGATCATAAAATCTAGTTGGACAGCAAGTGCTTGTGTAGAGGTTGTAGAATTGGGATGATGCACTGTCATGGTTTTCTCGAAATTATGCTGGATGAAATCAAGGATAAGGGAGATGATCTGTGGCATCTACCCTTGGACTCCTCCCTAATTAGGTGCTAGATGACATTCAACTAGATAGCAAGACTAAGGCATAATGTCCTTACATAAACACCACTTCTTCAAAGGAAGTTTCTTATTCTGGTTTTGGCCACATTTTCTGTTCCTTCCTAAACTCTTTTGTAAGCTGTTTTCCAGGGGAATAGCTTCCACATACACAGGTACCGCAGCTGCACTGGGGCCAGTACCTGGCTATGAAGCGGAGGTGAACGCGGTGTCGGCTGGAGAGGCAGACACCAAGCCAATAACTCTGTATTATTCACTGCTTGATTTGATTTCTGGTCAGTGGTGTGATTTCCCCAAACTGAACTGTGACATTTCCTACAGCTGCCTCCTCAGCATATAAAATAGGTTTCTGCTAACCTGGGACTGCCACGAGGGAAAATGTTTGCCAGCTCTAGCTCTGTACACAATGTAAGAAAGAAAAAAAAAATTCAACTCAACTATGTGATACTGTTCAATCATAATGATTCCCTTTTAGGAAAACGGAAAAAACAATGCATTTAAAAATGCATGATGTGGACCCATTCTTGTTATCATTCAATAATTTGATATAAACATAAACCTTTCTCAATACGAGTTTAAGATTGCAATCTTATTTTGTACAGATGCTGAACTTAATAGAAAAAAGGTTAAACCAACATCTTCCGGATGGCATTTTTGTATGTTTTAATAGAACCACCTGTGTTACCTTCCTTTTCACTTTAGTTTATTTTTTAACATGCATCTAATTTTATTCCTTTGATTTGGTTGACTGGCCTTATCAATCTTTTCACTAGTAAAAGAGCTCTAAAAAGATGAATAAAACAATAGAAATTTCAAATAAAAATGCTCCCTAATTGAAGCAATTTCACAGAAGTAGATCTACGTTTTTTGTATAGTTTGTTGCACCTGTTTTGTTTATCTGACGTTCATTTACTATAGAGTACATTTTTCACAGCAAAGTCACAAAATGCTATTTTATGCAAATATTTTGCCGAGAATTCATAGGCAAGCTGATTTGATGGTCCCTCTTATATAGCATGTTAAACTTTTTTGAATTAACATCTTGTGATGACAGATACCTCAAACTATAAATGCAAGAGCAGCTTACAATAACTACTTTTGTAGCCTGGTATGGTAACATACTGTATTGTATATTAAAATGCAGAACTAACTTGGTAAATACCTGTGCAGTTTCTCATTGATTGTTAATTATTTCTTTTGCTAAGCTTTTTAAAAATTGCTTCTATTGAATAGTAAGATAATGATTTGATGGTCTATATTTTACTTTCCGTTACATCAACGTACAACAAAACAGCGTAAAAACAATATAGTGATAAATGGCTAAATCCCTCAGTGCTAACTCTAATAGAAATTTTCAACTGGAGATAATAGAAATAGTTTCTATTTAATAAACAAATACATTAGCACTCAATAAATTTTGTGTAAACTTTAAAACAGAACGACCCAGCTACCACTGAAGTGGACAGAAAACTTTCCTTTGACTTGGATGGAAGACAGTCTGGTCCTGAAAAACACCCTGACACCTCGACAACACCTCCAAAAACCATCAGATTTGGAATTCTGCCTATGTACCATAGTGCTGACACCACATATATTTCTGCCAGTACGGAGTATGAGTTTTAGGAATGACAGATGAACTGCACCACTGAGAGAAGTTATGCAGCCTCATTTCCAACATGGTCAGAGACAAGTTCAATTGACCTAAAAGCAAGGCATGTTGCAAAGGAAGAAGGTAAAAGCTAAACCATTTTCCGTAAGTGCGGACACCCATTTGCAAGGGCAAAGCTTTGCTTTTGAAACCAGAATAGAATGTTATGTTGGTATTACATTGAATTGAATTAATGTTAGAAATAAATTGAATGTTATGACGGTATTGAAAGAACAATCCAAGAAAAACAATAATTCAGACATAACAAGTTGTCAATATTAAGTAATAATAAATTAAAAAAAATGACTTACCAACCTGTCAGTAATATTTTAACGCTGGTTTTCCTAACGGTGTTTGGAGCCTGGGGAAAAAGGAAGAAAAGAGATTTGTCTTAGTCGCTTTATATAGCAAGGTAGGAGCCAGAGGAAGGTGGCAGTGAATCAGACGCCTCAGGTCAGTGGAGTCACCTCTAGCACCTCTAGACGTGTGATGACACAGATTTACACCATAAGGGCATCCAAGAGCAAGTATTAGTCCAGATATTCATGTGGTTGCAGTCTTATATATTTTAAAGACACCTATAGAAAAGATAAGCTATACGATTTATAACCTATTGTGAAACTACATTAAACTATACAAAATCAAATTTCTTACATTTCTGTGAAATATTAGGCTAATAATTTCCTATAAACATAGGTCTTGTGGGGCAAATCAGGTATCTTGATTCAAGGTCTACCATTTGGCAAGTCCTCGACTGTATGTATTTCCTGCTTTTATTTATCAGGCAAATTCAACAAAAATGTATTAAACATAGTTAGACTCTTCCAGTCTTGTTCAGTACCAATGTTCAACGGGACTACCATGAACATAAAGACCACTTGAATTTGTCCCTCAGTGCCATACACTGAAACATACTGTCATGAAAAGAGAGAAATCCCTATACATACATACCTGCGGGCATACATATATGTATTGATTTATATTTTATATGTAAATATTCATTTATCTATGGATAGATACTGGTTTACATATATTTACATTAGCCAATATGAAGTATTTATCTTAAAAAGAAAAGTGTAAAAATGTTAACTTCTGACTTAAGACTTACTTTAAACATTTGAAAATGTATTGAAAACAGACCTTCTGAGTAGAAATGTTTTAGGATGTTTTTGAATTTTAAACTCAGAAATTAATTACAAAAAAGTAGATCAACTCAGGGGTTAAAGAATGAAAATCACTAAACTGATACATAAGTTTAGAAAAAAAAATCCCACTGACATTAACAACTGACATACCAACTCCTGTTTTTAGGTACAGTAATCAATATTTAAACTGCAGGTCCTTTAGGAAAAAGATATTTTTACTGTATTTTACAGGAATTTTGCCATACATGAGGAGCCAGGATATTTTAATGACTGTCATTCTGTATTCAGTGATCACAAAACGTGAAATCTAGATGTTCAGCTCTCTTGTGAAATGTGACATATTTGGTCATAATTAAATTCTGACTGAAAAAAAGGAGATGCTTATAGTAATAGAGTGAGCTATTCCTGGCTCATAGGGTATATGCAAAGCTGCTGGGTCTAAACTCTCATTCCCATCTCTACAGGCATCATCCAACTCTCCACAAAGATGATGAGAGTCTGATAATTCTCTTGATTGGAAAATTAATTGTAATAATAATAAAAATAAGATTCCAGGAAGTTGGTCGGCATTAGTGCATTAATAGTACACAGATATCCCAGAGAGTCAGGCTGTTTCTCTGTTTTCTCAAAAGATCTTCTATGCAAAGATGATCAGTTTAACCAAAATTGATATGTCAGATAAAAAATCACAGCTAAACTCAACATGGCTTTAGGCTGCACTGAAATATTTAAATTAACTGAAACAAAATTAATGAGGCCAGTGAAGATTCTAAATGCTATCAGACTAAAATGCCCATTATTTGTAAATGCAGTGGTCAAATAATCTTCTTCAAATCCATTATTTCAGAGTATAAAGCCTGTTACAGGAGAAGATGAAATGTTCTGTATACCGGGGGTTAAGCAACTGTCACTAAAACCATTATGATCCTTTAAATAGTGACAACAGTAAAAAATGACACTCTGCACAATGTAATCTCAGCGCTGTTTTCCGTTAATACCATTCACTGTACTCTGTGTGGAGAGGCTTAATACCGTGTCTGAAGAAATCCCACTCAGTCTCCTTCACAAGCAGATGATGACAGGAAATATCCCTACCAGCGTTAGTCGTTCACAAACACTGGTAAGCACTATGGGATCTTATTCCAACATCATTTTATGCTTCTGTGGTTCAGAACTTTAATGAATTAGATTGCATTTCTAGTAGGAGGCTCTATGGGATAGGAATGTCAAATAAATATCTACTTAAACTGTATGTTTTCAAGCTCTTTACAAATTCTTGCCTTCCAACAAGCTGATCACATCATAAAAACAGACAGATAAACATAACAAATTAATGTAAACAATACTTTTTGTTCTGGCTACATACCAACCTCAGAGCTAAACTTTAGTTATTACTAGTGATGGCTTATTCTAATCAGGATCAGTGACACCAAATTTAAGGACAACATCAGTCTGAGCAGGTTTTTTGTGTTGCTCTGGTTTATTCCTACTAACCATTATGTTTGGATTTCAAAACCTACTCTGAATCTGCATCTACTTACGAGGTGGTTGTGGATGTCTGTCATCATTAGTCTGAATTTCTCTGCAACTTACACCAAGTAATTCTCTCCATTTTTACCCCCACTACATAGTTATTTACAAAGAAAAATACTACTTATTTTCAGCATGGCTAACCACACACAGAAGCTAATTTTTGTGTAAGTTCTCTCTGCCTTTCATGTCTCCATTCACAGCTGTTCTATTGTATTGGATGGTTCTTCCCTCTGCTTGATGACCTGGATGAGGGGACCGAGTGCTCCCTCAGTAAGTGTGCAGATGACACCAAGTTGGGTGGAAGTGTTGATCTGCTGGAGGGTAGGAGGGCTCTGCAGAGGGATCTGGACAGGCTGGATCGATGGGCCGAGGTCAACTGTATGAGGTTTAACAAGGCCAAGTGCAGGGTCCTGCACTTGGGTCACAACAACCCCATGCAACGCTACAGGCTTGGGGAGGAGTGGCTGGAGAGCTGCCCGGCGGAAAGGGACCTGGGGGTGCTGGTTGACAGCCGGCTGAACATGAGCCGGCAGTGTGCCCAGGTGGCTAAGAAGGCCAACAGCGTCCTGGCCTGTATCAGCAATAGTGTGGCCAGCAGGAGCAGGGCAGCGATCGTGCCCCTGTACTCGGCACTGGTGAGGCTGCACCTTGAATACTGTGTTCAGTGTTGGGCCCCTCACTACAAGAAGGACGTTGAGGTGCTGGAGCGTGTCCAGCGAAGGGCAACGAAGCTGGTGAGGGGTCTGGAGCACAAGTCTGATGAGGAGCGGCTGAGGGAACTGGGGTTGTTCAGTCTGGAGAAGAGGAGGCTGAGGGGAGACCTTATCGCTCTCTACAACTACCTGAAAGGGGGTTGTGGTGATGTGGGTCATGGTCTCCTCTCCCAAGTAACTAGTGATAGGACAAGAGGAAATCGCCTCAAGTTGCACCAGGGAGGTTTAGATTGGATATTAGGAAAAATTTCTCTACGGAGAGAGTGGTCAGACATTGGAACAGGCTGCCCAAACGGTGTGTCAGAGTCATGCAGCAATACTAGTTCTCTTCAAAAGCAGTATTGTTGTATCAGCAGCACCATAGCTTAAGTTAATTACCCACACATAAGAAACATTTAAATTGAGAAACTGGGGATTTTACAGTTAGAATGTTATATTTCAGTTTGCCAATACAACCTTGAATCAGTCTCTTTGTGCATACATATTATGAAAGTTCTTAATTACACTATTTAAGCCTCATTCAGTTCACAGAACAAACAACAAGGACAAGAAAGTACAACTACTTTTATATAGGCAGTTTTTTTTTCTACATAAACTGACTGTTGATGTTTTCAGATCACTCCTCCAGCACAATGCTATGCAGATGTAAGAATACATGATCTGTTCATCTGGTTATTCTGAAATTCCAAGAAATTTTGGTGATAATGAAAAGCTCTAAGTAGTCATTCACTTTTTCAACTGTGTAACCCAGAGATTATCCATTTGCAATTGGAGGACCACAGGGCTGGGATTCATTTCACCTACCTTTAGCCACATAAAATTAAGGTTCTTAGTCTAAACCAGACTTCTAATTTCTTTCTATAAGCAATGGAGAGAGACAATCACTTCCAGACTCACTCGGTCCTAAAATAGACAACTAAGATTAATGAAGGACAGAACAATCCTGTCTCACTTAACTGACCTCATGACTGGCTTAGACAAGACCCCTGACATTTATATGGTTAAAAAGACTTGATTGATTCTACCTCAAAATACACAGATCTCGCTTTCTTTGCATGTTTTAACATGTGTTTGTAAGGGAGCATTAAGTATCCCGATGAAAATAAATTGCAGGCATTTTCATAAGGATAGTGCAATAGATGTGCTCATACAACCATGCAGGAAAAGTGAGGAAGTCCTGGTCCATTTGTCAAAGGGACATGGCTTTTCCACTGTAACAGTTACTTGGTGTTAGAACTAAGACTGAATAATCATCTCTGCTGAAGAGAATATGTAATTATTACTAATCAGACAGCCAATGATCCTGATGTAACCCTATTGTAGGCTCTCAGGGCTACAGAAGCACACATATGTAAAACTAAAATGCAAATTTATCAGCGCATAATAACTAAAAGGAGGATCTCTGCATATTACTTCTAATATACATAAGTAATTGGCAGCCCATTACTAGCTAATTAGGAATAATGATAAACTGTTTAACAAAAACAAATGTCAGATTTCAGAGGGGGAAAAAACATGTCTAGCTATGAATTTTGCTAAAACCTCAGTCACCTTCCAAAGACACGGGTCAAAAATCGTGCCGGTTAAATCAGGCTACTCACGCATGACGTCAGTCCCATGCCACCACGCTGCTTCACAGGGCACTGGGGCTGGCAGCTGTGGCTGTGCCACCACCCAGCAGGCTCAGGAGAGGCCAGCAAAGCTTCAGGGACAGGCTTCCAACCTTTTCCGCATCCAGGAAGGTAACACACATACCTTTCAGTATGACTTTTTGACAAAATTGCACCTAAGTAAAGCAAAAGCTATTTCTTAGATGCCTGAGATCCTTATACTGGCAATAATGGAAGTGGCATTCGAGGAACTTTTGCATTAAGTCTCCATTTATAAGTGAAATTTATGTAGCATGGGGATGCATCTGACCAAACCTAGATATTGTATTGAATGTATGATGCGGCATAGACAGTGTTTTTTCAGTCTTTTGTAGCATATTGCAAGTTTTGATGTGATTAATTTAATCAACAGCAGGCTTTGTTCTTCTAAACAACGACTGCCAGAAATGTGTAAAGGAAGGAAATCATTAAAAGTGTGTTATTTGCTTTTACTAATACAGTAATAATATATTTTAAATTGAGGAGTTTTGAAGACTACAGCAAGGATGAGGAAATGCTAAATGAAAATCAGCTGTCCGCAGCAGGTATGATAAAATACCTGACTGGATGCAAGAAAATACTTCTGCTTAGCACCCACAAGCTCATAAGTCATCGCTTGTGCAAACAACAGAGTGGAGGAAAAAAGCAAAATATCATGTTCTGACCTACCATTAAGGAGCAGCACCTTATCAAGGGACAACACAAGACTTGGAACATAGAAAGTTTCTTAAGTCAGCGTGTCGTATCTGATCATGTCTCACTCAGAGCTTATGTGACAGTATGCAAATATCTGTAGGCACGTACTTCCAAGCAAATGTTCCCTTCTCCACTGAACCAGTGAGCGGGAAGACATTGTGGCCCTGCTAGTGGGGCTGGTAGAGGGGTGGCAGCAGCCCCCGGCTGACGTGGAGCAGATGTAAAAGCCACTTCTGCAGCGTGCTATGACACATATCCTGGGATGTATCTCACTTTGCTTTCAATGACCTTTCGAGATGCCTGCATTTGGGATAATCACCTGGGCCTCCACCACTGGTACTGGGGAGAAATAGGCACTTCCAGAGCTTGAATACCTGATCCTTAAATAAATGTTTCTCACCTTGGGCTTATACAAACCTGTTCCCACTTTTATTTTGACTCTTTCCACCATGTTTCCCAATCTAGAAGAGCAGCTGTGTCTCCTGCAAAGCAGCAGACACAAATACACATGGACTGTCAAAAGCTTGCTACTGTCTTACATTTATTTAGTTATTTATTTTTCCCCACAAAAAAAACCCTGGTTTTGTTACCCTCAGAAACATTGTCAGGTTTTTTGCAGCCCTTAGTTAAGTAATCAACTATGATCCCACAGCAGGCACTTTTATATTTTTCGTGACAACCTCTTCAGCAAAAGTAACTCATTATCAAAAACGTTTTTAAAGGACTTGAAATAGAGCTTCATACCAAAGCTTCACCCTTTTGCTGATTGTTTCATTAGACTTTTATTTTTTTCATGCACTAAATCTGGTTTTGTGCCTTGTAGCAGTGATGTTACCTTGCGAATGGAAGTGTTGCTTACACCTTTCTCCTTTCTCTTTTACAAGTGTTCAAGGAAAAGTTACAATAGCTTAAAAAGAAAATGTTTACTCAGCTGTAAGGCCTGGTTCATGTAGTGGCTTTTTTTCTCAGTTAGATTAATTCTCCAACCTTGGGATTTCTGGAAGTAGCTTCTTGTGGCTGTATAAACTTTTAAATAGATGTGTTTGCTCCTCTGATTGCTTTGGATTTTCTTTAATTTTTTTTTTTCCTAATGTTTTGGCATATATGTTTAATTGGTATTTTATGTTCTTCACACAGGCTTACCGCTGCTGGATATGCTGTATTCTTGTTTCCAGTGGTGGGTAACTCACTGCGGGGCCCGGAGGATCCCAAGCTGGCCTCACTCTGTAAGTCCTCATGCACTATCTCTGGAGCCTGCTTTATTTTATTGTAAGAAATAGAAAATAATTGGTCCCTTTTGATATTTTCCCTGCACCATGAAATATACATACCCATCCTTTTCCTTCGCTAAGAGAATTACTTGTTATTTGCCTAATCATCCTCCTCTTCATTATCACCATGCTAGCTGCAGGTTTGAAATGTACATGAAGGAGCAGTTTGACTGTCGAGGAGCAAAGCAAATTAGCCCATGTGTCGCTCGCTGCTTCCTTGGCTCAACTGTTTCCAGTACCTGACCTGGGGACCGGTACTGATGTGCAGCGTTGCAGCACTGACCAAGCTTACTGGCAATAAAAATACACATATATCCCCGCACAAACCTAATGCTGCATCCCGCTTCCTTAGTGAAAATGTTTGCAAGGAATCGTATGGGTGCTGTCAGGCTGCAGGGATCTGAAGAACAAACGACATCAGTGAGTTAAAGAATCACTTTCGCCCTTAGGGATCTCTAGGGCGTGACCCTGCAGCAAGCTCCCCATTACAGGATCCAAATCAAGACAGCAAGCGCTTTCAGCA
>NW_010519579.1:24173-24523 GCF_000687285.1 Phaethon lepturus
AAAAGCACAGGTGTATCGTGAATTTATACTAAAGGTACCCATCTGCCAAACAGCTGTTCGAAGTTGAAAAACCTTAGAGAAAGCCAGGCAGCTTTTGCCAATTTTTAGTGCTGCAGTTTTAAGAATTAGTTAAGAGTCTTTGGGCAGCTCCATGACTACACTCAACTGTTGTTTTCTCTTTAGCTCCTGCAACTGATAAGCCACCCTATCGCTGGATTTTTAGTTGTTACTTCTTGATTAACAAAACATGAGTTAAAAAAAAAGTATTTTCTATTCCAAGGTTAAATCCAGTTTTGTTTGTTTAAAAAATAAGCTATGAAATCACAGAGCCACAGAATCATTAAGGTTGG
>NW_010519580.1:0-13676 GCF_000687285.1 Phaethon lepturus
CCTGCCCCGCTGTGGGCAGAGTCCCCCGGCGCGATCCCCCAGCTCCGGAGCCCTTCGCCTCAGTGGGTTCGCCATCTTGGGCTGCTTCTTGACAGTAAGGCAGATGCCTCCTCTGTGTGTCCCCGGTCCCCAACCGTCTGGATCATAGATATGGACACACTGTTCCTCTGGACTATGGAAACCAGGATTTGTGAAGAAGAGAGTGGTGTACTTCTGCTCTGGCTCACAGGGCTGTGAGGGGGTTCTCAGCGAGAAGAGGGGGGTTATTCCCAGACTCCTACGCTTAGATGCAATCTCATTTATTTTACAACCCTAAGAAGCTGCTGCACTCAAACAGCAGGTTAACGGTTGGATAGTTGTGTGTCTTGGACCCCGTGCCGCCCCGCACACGTGCATACGATCTGTGCAACACTTCGGGTGCCGGTCCCTTCCCTCTACCTCCCCACATCACTGTACATCGCCGCACCCCAGCAGGGACCCGGCATTTTTCTCTTGCTGCTCTCCGATAGTTTTTCTGCCAAGGAAAATCAGCATTAGTCTCTTGCTAATGCTGTCATGAAGCTCAGCACTCAGTATGCATTCATGGTGTGAGAAAAAGCCAAGGACATCTTGTCTGGGGAAGTTTTCCTGCTCCTAGAAAGCAAGTTAGCTTTCATCTAGCTGGCCTGCGCGTCTCCACGCCCCACACCAGTGTGAACAGCTATGAGGGGCTGCAAACACCATAAAAGACAGTCCTTAGCCTTTAGCTGAACAAGCACTGAGACCTCCCCTTGTGCAAGCACTCTGCAAAATGAAGTGCATCAATCAAGGTTTGACAGAGCACTTTTAAATTACAGGCGAAGGGGCTTTTAAAAATTCATGAGGTGTGAGAATTTTTAGTTCCAAATTCTATTTTAAAGAAGAAAATATTTAGCCTACGGAACTATCAGGGTTAGAGAGTAAAGGCTGGAAGGAGGTGTACAACTACATGAAGAAGCACTGTGGCTGGAGGTAACACACGCTGTCATCCTGTCCGTGTCTCAGCTGAGGCACATCATCGACATCAGCCTCCTGTTTCTCCGTCTCCTTTTCTCCTTTTTCTTCCATGGAAACATTCTCCCAGAGGAGGTCCAGCCTTCTCATCTATCCTAAATATTTGCAGTTTAGCAGGCAAAAATTGATTAACCAGCACACCATGTGCAAATTGATCACAGTCATCTGTGGTGGCCTGGGAAGATTTATCTAGTTTCTCACTGGACAGCAAAACAGCGTGAAGGAAAAGTCTCTGCAAGGCAAGCCCCAGAAGGGAAGTACCAGCCTGGAAAGGAGGAGTGAAAATAGCACCAAGCCCAGAAGCCCCTGGAGGCAGGTCAGCATCAACGTAAGGACAGGCAGCACGAAGCGTGGCCTACAGCTCCAGGCACTCTACGCTTGCCCAGGTGAGCTTATGGTTGAATAAATGTTACAGTTCATGGAATACTTTAAGATCCAAGAGAGAAACAGTTAGAATTGGAGGAAAAAGCAACTGGGTTTGACTGATTGTTAGTGGTCTTTTCTGAGTGCTCCCTTTGTGATTACTGTTTTTAAAGAAGTATATTTCCTTTTGTGTTTTGTGGCCACTGCGCCATGAGGCTGCCACATTGCTTCAACTGCTCCTCGGTGCTGATGGACACTCCATGATGCAACACCATTGACATGACCTCCAACACAGAGCTGCACCTAAAGGTTGTGGGGAAAGAATGATTTGGACTATTATGAGCTATTTAATGTCTTTCTGAGAGCTTAGACCCATCACTTTTTACCACTAGCTTATGCTTAGGAGCACCACAACTTGTGGATGTTACTGGGGGCTGAGTTTCATGAGAAACTTTGAAAAGTCTGTCGTTCACTCTTTTTAAGAACAGCCTGAAAAGCGTTTTGTGACCTTAATGCAACCAAAGCCTATTTCCATTTACATATATGTTATTAGTAGGGAAAAGGTTGGGAACATTTTTCACGACATTAATCTATTAAATCACTGGCTTTTCTCTTCTCCATTAGGGTACAAGGCCATTTTGGGCAAAATGAATAGTGAAGTTTAATAAACATACCTCTCTGCTGACTCTGCTTCACACAAGCGAGCTGGCAAGAATTAAAGTCCTTAATGGATATTTAATGGTGGATGAAATGAGCTTTCTCTTTATTAGCGCAGTGGCTTATTAGAGTTGGTTGCCCTCTGTAAAGTGCTCACCTGACTCACCACTCAAGCTGGTGCTGGAAAGCCTAACTCCAACGGCTAACCTCAGATTCCCTTGTCTAGCGCTCTTACAGTAAAACTTCTTTCAGAAGAACCACAATGGTTGTCTTCCTGAGATTTGCGGTGTAATTTGCTATTTCGTTCAGGTCATTGCATTCTTCCCTTTGATGTCTCTTTATAGGGAGTCTTTAATGCCCTCCTCTTGCCATGAGTCAAAGGTTAAAAAAAAGTCATCAGGGTTCTTTGCAGGTTCTTTGCAGGTTCTTCCTGCTCCGACATTATGACATACATGTGATGATGAATCTTCAGGATGAGTTTCCCTGACCATTTCTCCTTTACTTGACCAGAATGCTACTACCATATTTTTGGCTTCCCTTTGGCTTGAGGCTGAGGTACAGAAGATCAGCATGGGACATAAGGTTCTTCAGAACTTCTGTCTATATTAATTGGGATTTCAGGGTTCTTGCTTTTTGCAAGAAACTGAAGCAGTGACTTATGTTCCCTCCACTGTGCTTTTGGCAGGGATAAGGAAAACCCTTGGGGAAAGAATGAAGGGAATCCATGAAACTGTTATGACACACAGGGTGAATGGGCTACTGCTGAGGGTCCAGAGAAGTCATGCTCACGTGCACACGTTTTCAAAGCAATGGACAGCCGAGACTGATGCGAGTAGGTAGAGAAGAGGTGGCTGGGCTGTGAAATCAGCAGGACTCCATGGGGCTGGGTCCTGTTTCCAGCTCTGCTCCATGTTTTCTCTGCGTGTACTCATTGCTGGACCAGGCACTCGGCTTTCCGTGGCTCACATCCATCCTGGCCAAGTTCATTTATCAGTTTTTACAAAGCTGCATCTAATCTGCACTTAAATACTTACAGGTTTCCTCCATTACTTGACAGAGGTAAAATATTACGAACTGTGAGGGGTTTGGAAACTGCAGTGAAGACTGCCATAAAATATCTGAGCAGTAATTCACATAAAATAAACTAGCTAGAGATTAATGTATATGGTTGTGTGAATATAATTGTGGGTCCTTATTTGAGGGTTTAAATATGAGATGTGAAAAATCATATATTTGCCAGCACAGAAAATACCTTCTTATGTGTGCAGCTTGTGGAAATCTGGGAGGGGATTTTTAGCTCTACCTGCAGTAACTGGAATTTTAGCTATGGATTTCAGCAGATCTGGATTTTTCCTCAGCTTTTTCACCAGAGGCAAAAAATTAGATGCAGATATCTACATAACATTGGATGTGTAATTGGCCAGTAACCGGCATTATATGCTCAACAGAAGTAGTTGTAGCTATGGTATAACTCACAGTTATAGCTTGTGGTCAATGAGCGGTACTGAGTAAGTCCTGTCAAACGAGCCAACAATTTTCTTCTTGTCAAACTGAAATTCAGAATTCAAATCTACAGCAGCTTTGGCATAGGAATTATTAAATGATGGAAAAAAAAAGATATTTGTTAAACAAATTACCTAAGGAGAAAATTGGAAATTTTCCGTGTCTCTTATTTTTTAAGTGACAATCCTGGCAGAGGCACTCAACAGCTTTTCTCATTTTAGAAAGGTAGCCTGGCTTATAAGATTATAAGTAATTGATCTGTCTTAACATGTCCAAGCTTGGGAGTAATGCAGGAAGGTATGTATTGTTATTAACTGCAATAGCTCATCTGTACCCCTTGGTATATATGCATGGGCATAAATATTTTTTTCTGCAGCGAGACACACAATACACTGTGTTCCTTGTATGTCTCCCTCTCTCCCTACACTTACAGTAGCAAGGCAAGACCTGTGGTTGGCCTTATCAGTGGCATCAGCATCTTTGATCCAAGGGGAAGGGAAGGGGCTTCTGCAGGTGCACAGCTCTCTTGAAGAAGAAAGGCTGTGGAGATGAGCAGGGGAGGATGGAGCAGGCAGGGGCAAGATCTGGTCACACCACAAAGAGGGCATAACTTTTGCTTAAAAAGTCCAGAATGTCAGTATTTTTCTGAGTATCAAGGGTTTAATTTTTTCAACTCATCCAAGGACTGAAAGTTATTAGGGAGACAGTGTGCTATGGGAAACAAAAAGTGACTGAGAAGGCAGCAGATGATAGTAGAAATGGAGCTGGTGAGAAGTGCGGAGAGTCCTTCGGTTGATGGCTCAGAGGGGACACTGGGTGGTGAGTGACGTGACCACATGAGATTACGGGCACGGGGGCAGGAGGGTCTCCCTTGAGTGAGTTGCATGGCAAGAGCAAGGACCTTCGAAGCGGAGGGTGATGTTGAGACCTTTGAAGAGCCAAACACCCATCTGTATCTGGGACTGGGAGGTGTGGGGAGGAGAGAGCCCGGGTGGGTGTTTTTGGAAGGGACATGAGTGGGCAGTGGGCATCTTTGCAAAGCTGAATTAGGGGAGCTTATAGCAGCTGTGATGGGAAATGCTTGAGGGAGGCAAGGAGAGGGCTGCAGGGGATTTCTGTTGTCTGAGCAGAAGAAAAAGGCCAGGTATTGCAAAAAAGCTGTAGGCATGCACAGCGCAAAGTAGCCATGGTTTGTTTACCTTGGAAAGGTTTGCAGCACTTTTCCCTACTGAGAAAATTAAACAATGTGAGTGTTAAGGACAAAACTATGTACATTACAATTGCTTCTCAGGAGGTAGCAGAAGTGGCTTTAAATCTTGGCTCTACCCTCTCCTGAGGCTGGTGTAATTCTTCCCTCCCCACCACATGCATGCCCCTGCCTGCCTCAACAGTCCTTTTGCCGGAGGCTCCGAAGGGCTAAATAAGGTGATCGTGCATGCGAGGTCCTGGTGGGAGCTGACCCGTCCACCACAGCCCCCCCAGCATCGCAGCCCGTGGTGGGCACCCATCCCTGCTCCTGCCCTGCCTCCTCCAGCCTGCCTTGTGCCATTCGCCTGTGCTGCCGAGGGACCACCCGCTCCTGGAGGGTCCCCCCCTGCTCCCCTACTGCGATGGAGAGCAGCTCCTGCCCTGCCACATCAAAGTCTGTTTGCTCATATCAAAAGGCTATGGGGTCAATACGGAGCTATACAACACTTAGGTGTTGTCTGGCAACTTCCTCCATGGCGGCCACCCCCCTGCTGTGATGAGGGGATGACAGTGGGTTTTGACTTTCATCTCAGGGCCTTCTTTTGTCTCCTGGATGAATTGCAAGCTAACCCGAGACAAGAGGAGAGCTTCCCTTAGGAGCGACGTGCCAAGCCGCTGCATTTCTGTTCTTTCCACACTGTGTTTCTGTGATGTGGTACTGCATGCATAATCTGGTAGGCTGTATAATAGAGATGCTCAGTCCTTCACTATATTCCTGATATAAATTTCCATTTCTCATATTCTGTTAAGCTACATTCTAGTAAAGTACTTTTTTTTTAATATAATATTACTCAGCAATTCACTGTGAGTTGCTCACAGCAATTCACTCTAAAAACAGGTAAAAAAATTCCCAATATTGACCTCAATCAGCACACATGAAAAGGGCATCCATCATGATTACTGAACTTCATAAATGACCTTATGAGATTACTGAAGATAATTCACTAAAATTATATTAGTTTCTTCTACGATGCCTTTATTTTCTTCCATGTTGTATGAAAGATGATTAAATGAAGGTCATCTAAGGTCAAAGTATCTATTCAGCAAATTGGAGCCCATTTCCACACGCATGCTCTGTAAGCAGGGGTTATAAACATTACATCGATTTCAATTATATATATACTGATGCCTAAGAGATAATGAGCTGATTTATGGGGACTGTACATTGCACTGGAACACATTTATTAATTCATGGACTGTGCAGGAAGATTAGTGCCTCTAGTGTACTGTATACTTTGAAAATTTGTAACATTTCAGGGTATAAGCAATAATACAGTACTGTAATGTTAATATAACATAATTCCACTTTTGTGATGCCTTATTAATCAATGCTATGAGTGATGTAACTTTGAACAGGCATACAAAGTAAGGAATAATGAATAAATGTGCTTATTTATGAACAAGAGATCCAGAGTTCAGTGAGAACTCTTCTTTCTCTGGTTGTTGGCCACTCTCATTTGTGAAAACAGCAGAAGTGAAGTAGTTCCACAGTAGTGAAACAAGATCAGCTTTGGTGACATGAAGCCAATGAAGAACTGGCTGAATTTGCCTAAAACCATCTTTTATTTGGAACAAGACAAGTATTTTCTTTATTGGCAGTTCAGATATTAGACCTACTTTGATACATATCCTTTGGAGAACAAACAATAGCACTGTTCAAATAATCTTCTAGTTTATGGAGAACATATTTTCAACTTATATTAACTGTCATACCTACAGAGTTCTAATCTATCAGAGAATCTGCCCTGACATTTTCAAATTCATAAAAAGAAAACTGGCCTTGCAAAACTAAATTGAAGTCTGATAATACATTTTCTTCTAAACCCTCTGGTATTTTTAATCTGTGAAGAATATACAAAATAAATGTTTTTTATAGATTTAAAACACTGTGGTTTTTAAAAAATAAAAAGCATCACGAATGAAACAAGGATGGGTAAAGAAGGGAATAAAAGCATAACACTTTATCCCAAATTTAGGAATGCTTTGGATATCTTTTTATCTTGAAGTAGCAGCTTCTAAAAGTGGTTTCTTTCTCTGAAGAACTGCCCCAAGAGCTATCTGCTGCTGCTGTAAAGGTGCTTTGTTAATAAAGACAGTTCCTGATGCTAGGGAACAGATAACCTGGCTGGTTGTAATCAAGGCATTCAGACTGACTTTGGTGGCTGTTATCTCATCTACTGGTGAAGGGGGAGAGAGAACCCCTCTATCCTCTTGCCAGCTACCCCTAAGCCACGAAAGGATAGGAGAGAAGCAGTAGCAGTTGGTCGCTCAGTACTGAGGAGCCAGCAGCCTGTTGGCTGCCAGTGTGTTAGATAGAAAGTATGGGAAACACCATCTTGCTGAAGAAAAAAAATATTCTGAAGCATGCTATCAACAGAAGGAATAGAATTTCTTATCCAGCTGAATTGCTGAGCCACCCTTTCTGTGTCCCTGCGTCTTGGGAAAACCACTTCTGAGGTACAGACAAACCAGCCCATTAAAGGTGAATGACCACTGGTCAAGATGCTGAAAGGCTGGGATGGCCGGATGGAAAAAAAGCAGGGAAAATGAAAACTGCTTCAAATAAATAAATAAATAAATTCCTTCCCAAATCCCACTGAGATTTATCCCACTGAGATGCCATGTGTCATTTTGCCAGAGCATTTCACGATTTGCCTCGGTAATTATGTATTACATTTACTATTTTAATCCCTTATTTTTAAATACAAAAATCCAGCAAATAATTGCCTGTTAGAGCACTATCTGGGAGTGCATAATTAGTCCCTTCCCTCAGTAACTGCTACCAGCTACTGTCAGAGACAGAGTATAGGAGAAGGTGTTTCAAAAGCTTGTTCTTATGTTTTATGGAGTTTACAAAAGATTAAAAAAAAAAAAGAAAATGATTATGTTATTAATACCATCATATCCCTGGAGAAAGGACTGAAGAGCTCTGCCACTGCTTCTCTCGTGCTGACAACTCGCTTGAATTGGTCCTCATAACTGCAAATCATAATTAAGGAAAATGACAAGCAATCACCATGCCTGAGCCTTTCCATTTAAGAGGGAAAGTAACTGTGTCCCAGTAGCCCTGTTTAGTGCTGTGGAGGTGTTGGGCACCTGAGGAAAGCCGTAAGAAGGACCTTCCAGCCCCAGCAAGCGTACTTGACAAAGCTCCCCTGATTCCCAGCAATGCTCCCACTGCATATTCCAGCAGTGGATTTGTCTCGCTGGTTTTCACACAGTGAAATTTTGTTGATTAATGTTGATTAATATAAAAGAAAGCTGGGAGTGTTTGCTTTAGTGTTTTACTTGCAGAAAGATCTGAAGGTGAGGAGACCCTGCAGGAATGGGAAGAGCTGGTGCTCCCTGCTCAGAGCTTTGGGGTGATGCTTGACACATCTACCTTTTTTTGCTGGCTTCATTAGTTTTTTCCAAGTTTATCTACATTCAAAACAATAGTCTGAGTGCACAACAGCAATGAAAGAGAGAACTAAGCTAGGAGAGCATGCTGAGGCTCATATTACTCACTTCTCTTCCAGCAAGGATTTAATGCACACTTACAGACTAAAACTGGGCTGTCCAAGAGAAAACTAACGCTGTTCCCATGGATTTAACATAGATTTTGGCAGAATCTGTAGTAGACCGATGTTTAATACTATTGTAAACCCTGCACCAAATTGTTCATTACTCAGCTGTGATATGCTTTCCCCTTTGAAATGGTTTACCAGTTGCACACATGCTTCCCATCGCTGCCTTCAGTGCTGGATTACTGCTGTACAACAGGCATCCGTCTCAGGAGACACTGATGCTGTAGCCCAGATGTCTAATTGCTGTTGACTGAGATGTTTCCCACCTACATTTAAAAAACCTAACTGGGCACCATCAATTCCATGCGGCAACATGGAATCCAGAATAGGCTTCAAAATAGTTGGGCAATTTGCCTGCTTTGAAATCTGTGCTATGTTGCTCTGTTACTGTACCCCAGGGAGTGAGCTTAAAGATAGTTTGGTACATCGACATAAACTGTAGTCATACCACTAGACTGCAAAATAGATCTGCCCTTCATAAGACCTAGATACAACTGATTAGGTGGGAGGAAAGGAAAACAAGAAGATCTGAAAATTGCTTTTTTGGCTTTCAGGTCTCAGCAGCTAAATAGCATGCAGGCAATTAAAAAAACCCACAAACCCTCACAAAAAGTCATTCCAAGACAGAAATTATATTCAGCCATGTGTCCTTGCTCCAGTCAAGCATACAGTATAATACTACATGTCCAGCATTCTTAAGGTTTTGTTATGTTTCCTACTTCAAAACAGTATTGCTTCATCAAGAAGGAAGTCCAGTGGGCTCTGATGTAAGTTGACTCAGGAAGAGTGGATTGCTGGGCTTTCCAGTGAAAATATAGTGTATAGGCAACCCATACTTGTCCTTTCATTTATGATTCTAATTCTGACATTTCATAAGTCTTGCCTCAAACCAGCCAAACACAAAGATCACCCAGAGAAGTGTGATCCCAAATATTTTTCGCTTTATTTTCTACCCGGCAAGTCCCAAGATTAAAATCTTGGTCTATTATGGGTCTGTTCTTGCCAAGCAGGAGTGATGGGATAAGTGCTGGCATCTTCAGGGCCATTGGTCCTGCTTAAGAAGTAGGATTTGGAAACGTGCTCTCACCCCCTGGCCTCACCCTGGTCATTCCCTGTTTCCTGATTTAGTGTGAGGAAGAAGAAGGTGGAAAGTTGGTTTCTGCCAGGTCCCTGCCCAGAAGAAAGCCTCTTAGAGGCTCTCTGGTGCTGTTAGGAATTGGGCAGGCCATGATTTGGGGCTCAATGGCCCCCCCTGACCCATGCAGAGGGAAGAGGGTGTTTAAGCCCAACCCTGGACGCTCCCCACTCCAAATGTCCCAGGAACTGCTTTTACCCAGTGTTTCTGCTTAAAAGACATTTGAAACAAGCTTAACATTGCCAAAACAAAACTAGTTACAGGATTTTTATCCACTTACGCCCACACGAAATCTTTTCATTTGGAGGTCATTGCAGTGATTTAATGGTGCTCAACTGTTTTTTTTTTTCACTGAATGTGGAACCAATCTGATCTCAGCGCTTACTTATGTGTTACTGGGACGTATCATCATGTGGCACTGAGATAAGTTTGGATTAGCAAAGCCAGAGGATTTTTGTTCTGTCAGAGAACCCATTTTCCCCTCTTCTTTTGTTTCCCATAAAATCCTGTTAGGGCAGAGCAGAGCTCTTTAAGCATGCTGCAAATTCATAGCATCAACAGTATTTGTGCCCAGTTTTTCTTCCTTATACTCCATCAGGAGTTGAAGCAGTCACAGCAGAAAAGCTGGGGTATGGCAAGAAAGCAGAGCATTGAGATTTTATGACCAAAACTGATCTGTGGATGTAACTCCTGATGATCTTTGAAAATTGCTGAATGGGGGGCTGTATTGAGACCCGCACTAGAGCTGATATCAAAGCAAAAGGATTGTTTTGCCAATGTTCTTTTACTTGTGCTAAATAATTTCCTTTTGTGTGTTTTATCTGGCAGTCTAATAGAAAATTAGCTATTAGCTATGAGAGCCACGAGATCCAGTTTGAAGACCAAGCTGCATCACTGAGCTGATGTGTGCTCTTGAATGATATTTTACTGTTTCTACATACAAAATTGATCAAATGCTCCATTTTCCAAAAGAGATGCTGTGTAGATTCAGTTAATCATGACAAAGAGTTTTTATCACAGAAAGAACTATTTCAGCAGATTCACCCTATAAATAGCATGGCCTTGTTCCATTGTAATACTTTTTCCATGCAACCATCTTTATAAGCAACTTGGAAAAAACCTCGTGTTAGCTACGAATAGAAACAAGCATCCATTGCAATTTTGACTACGCCAGTAATGTCTAACTGCTCCATCTGTATAAAAGATGTCCAGATCTCCTGATGACATATAGAGTTTGCCCTGATTGTAATGGCAAATCATTGGCTGTGTTAAGGAAAGGGAAAAAAATAAAATACAATTTAAAAAAATTCCAGTTCTATGATACAAAACCTCAAAAAACAAAGGAGTTTGCCTTTTACTTTTTCCTCTCTGGTCTCTGAGGTGTCCAGACAGCCTCAACAACATATTAATTTCTGCTCAACTGTGACAGTGCTACAGGAGCATTTAGTTTGTGGGAAGCAGATATTTCCCAGGCATGCAGCATGGGTCTACATCTCCTGTTAAGAGAGAGCAGGGTTAACCTTGCCTTGCCCTCAGATATGCATATCTGATCTTTTCCTGACAGTGCCTTGTGAGGATGCCTCGCGGTGCTGTGGGTGACCATGGGCACACGGATCTCTACGCGATGTCCTCGGTATTTTCTTTTTTCCCTATCTTTACCGTTTAATCTAATGGCACTGTTTCACAGGACAAAAAGAGAATTCTCGCCAAATCTACCACAGTCCCCAGAGCTTTTAAGAGGTGAAACATAGTTTATTGGTTGAAATATAGAAGTTACTTGTCACAGTTGTCCAGCTATATCAATAACCTCCTTTCAATGACTCTCAAGAGAAAAATTCATGCTATCGTCTTCATTAACGAGGTAAATGCTCCTGGGGCAACTGATAGCTGAAATATGGTCTTTTATTTGTCCTGCTTCCTGTGGACATTAAGATGTGTTTCACTATGCTGATGTGAATTGTAAATACAAGCAAGCACATTCAAAGGCCATTTTATCCTATAACTTTTTATTTCCAAACCTCTTAAAAATGAAAACTTTTTATTTTGAGGAGAGCTTTTAATGGCCCCAGGGCCACCACCTCTGAGTTGTCAAGCATTTCGCATAGCCTTGTGTATATGCCCTGGGATTTTGCGAGAGATAAAACGGCAAGTCTGTGAACATTGTGTAAGATTTTGTCTCCATTATATGCCTGTTTTTCTTTCACTGTCTTTTTAATGTTTACCTAAAAGCTGCCTCACGTCTGTACTTACACACATTTTCTTTCCCTGATAACTTTTCTTTCTGGCTCAGTGCTAAGCACATTTGATGCGGCTTCCCTGCTTACTTATTTCTTCCATATAAAATGATCACTTACCCATAAAGAAAAAATTGTCACAAGTTCAGCCAATGAACAGAACATGAATCTTCCTCGTTTCTCCCCACCTTCTGTAGAGCTCGGGGAGAAAGAAAAGTCAGAAGATCTTTTATCTGTTACAGAAAATTTGAGAAATACACATTTACTGAAGTTGAAGCAGAATACATACCTCAGCTTTTGGAGACCGGACACCCATCTTGATACTGCTGTTGCTTTCAGATGGGATGGATAGCATATCATGTTGTCTCTGCCCAGAGGTCCGGCTTGTGCTCTTAGTTCTATGTTATGTCAGGAGCACATGCCCTTCTATTGGAAGGACATTCTATTGGAAGGACATTGTCAAGGAGCATTTCAGGGGAGTCAAGTAAATTGAAATACTCCCTTATAGAGATTTACCTGAGCCATTTCCCTGACATTCTTATTGCCCACTCCCTGACCAGAGTAATTTTTGTATATTCCAACTGCATTTGTTTTCATTCCGTGCTTGCGTATGTGAGGAGAGGACAAACTCAGGGAGAGGCTGGAGAGAAAGCAAAGCGTTGCACACAGAGGTGCTGAACTCGCTCATGTTTGCAGGTGCCAGGTTAGTGCTGCTCCTCTAAATTCAAAAGTCTGAGATCTTTCCCCAAAGCTACTGAGGTCTGTGTATAAGCCAGATAATGATAAACTTGACTTCTCATAAGAATACTTGCATATTATTTCGTAAGTCTTGAGACACTTATACAGGCATAATAAATGCAAGTGTCAAGTACAAACCCCCAAGTTTAACAATTACAATCTAACTCTAATATAATGTAAAGGAGAAAAGAAAGGGAGAAGGGTAAACAGAACACTCATCCTGAGCTTTTTCCCCTGTGAGAGGTATTCACCACTAGCACTCAGGTGAAAAGCTATTTATCTCCAGCTAACACTACGGTAAAATCTGGCCATCGTATCAACATTTAAAAAATAGCAGTGAACAAATCTCTCTGCTTAATGACTCATATGCAATTTAAAATGGAAATAGAATAATATGTTTGAAGTCTATATTATGCATTTAAATAGATTAAAGAGAGACTAAACAATTAGTGATAATATGCATGTGCATTAATGCAGGAGAGAATCAAGTCTTTCAAGTCTTTTAGATTGCTAAGAGGCCTTCCTGGTTTCAAATTGCAAGGAGAGCTAGTTTGCAAAAGGATTAAAATACATTATCCTACAGGGTAAATTCATTATTCTTAATGCATTAGGATATTTTCGATCCTCAGATGAAAGTTTTGCAGGCTTAGATAAGTAGATCATTTTGGATCTCTGAAGAATTAAAAGCAGATTTGTCCTCCAAGAGAACAGAAAAGGTCACCCACAGATCATTGATGAACACCAAACATCTCAGCCCAATTATCTGCTCGAGTTGTGGTTTTTTTCAGCAGCACCTTTCATGGGAACAAACAGTGTAAGCTAAACTTTGCTTTTGGAGATCCAGGCCTGAGGAGGGTTGGGCGGAGGGTCTCCTGGCTCCTTTGCTCAGAGGGAGGGAGATGATCTGGGCAATAGCACTTGCCAGAGCTTTAAAATCAGGTAGCATCTCACTTTGGTACAGGCATTGTTGGTGGTAGCAGAGATTGGGGCAGGTGTCTCCAGGGTGCTGTATCCTCCCTGTTGTGACTTTGGAATATGCAACTGAGGTATGTGCAATGGCTTCTTCCCATCCAGATATACTGGGCTCTGCCTGGCTTGCATCAGAGTCTTGACTGAAGCAATATGGTAATTATTTACTGTACAGAGCTTTTTACCAAGTGTTTTGCTATAAATATTTAGCTGTAACATTGCAATTCTTTC
>NW_010519580.1:13707-65623 GCF_000687285.1 Phaethon lepturus
TGCTCCAAGCTGTAGGTAATCTTTTGTTATTGTTATTTTTCCCCTCTCTTGAGAGCTGCCCAGAGTAACTCAAACCAAGTCTTTGTGAAGAATTGATTGTTTCACTACCTAAGAGGAATACCAGAACTTTTACGCCGGGTGGAAGAGGAAGCCAGGTTCTGATAATTGAGTTGTAGTCTGTAGGCATAGGAAAACAGACACTTTTCAGCTTTGAGGAACAAGTAAATTGAATTTGCGAAAGTCTGATCTTTCTCAAACTGCAAACAATATACTGAGGCTTTGAATGGCATTGCCAAATATTTAAGCCAGGATGGCTTAAGCTTGACACCAACCTCCAACTAAAAGGCAATGTGATTTTCAAAGGTGGCCACATGTGTTTGTGTGAGGGAGAGGCAGGAAAAAGGTACAAAAATTTTCTTCAGGTGTCTCAAGAGGACACTCATTTTAAGAATTATATTTGAACTTCAACTCAAGATTTTTAAAATATCTTGAGGTCTGCACCCATACTTCTGTGAAATTACTCTGTAGTGTATGCCAGAGGCAGACCCCTGGGATGCAGTAAGAATTTAGCCGAGAAGGTGTTGATGCTGGAAAACCTGGAAAAGCTGGACTGCTTTGGAGGGTGGCTAAGCAAGGCCTTGGTTGCTTGAGTTGCCATGTCATATGATAAGTGTATCTTCCCCCGAAAAGACTTTTAGGTAGTGAGATCAGGCCATTTTAGGCTTACTGGTAATGCACCCATTCAACTCCTGGTCTGACAGGATTTTGCCTCCTCCCCATATATGCGACATGGCCCCTCTGGGTGCACTGAGGTCCCCATCTCTGCCCGTCCGATTTCTCTTCCATTACTGAGGGTATCAAAGTCCCCGTATGCCTGAGGCATCAGTAGCATTTCTATTAGACCTCTGCTCAACAGCATCGAAACTCAGAAATATATTCAAAAATAGAACGGAGTTCACAGGCTGGGGAAGGGCAGCTGCTATAAAGGAGTGCAAACACCCAAGGAAGCAGCCTCTCCCATGTGCTAATTTAAAACCCCTCTGTAAATGGATGATAATTTCTACATTAAATATACATGTTAAGCTGTTTGATAAATAATTCAGTGCTATAATGCCACTGAAAAAAACAGGGCGCTAAACATGGATTTGGTAGTGCATTGTATATTATATTCAGCTTCGTCCCTCTATATACGCCAAACCATGTTTCTTTTCTATTTTTCACTCATATTTTTTTTCTTTTTAAATAAAGAAAACTGAGGCAAATTGCTCTTGCTTTTTATTTACTCCACTATCAAATGCTTGTTCAAGTTGCTTGTTCATCCCTCTGCTATGAATGGTAGAAAAGTGTCTACCTCTGCTACCACCCGAGGCCATGTGGGCAGAGGGGGAGTCCTCTCCTCGGCACTGAAAGGTGGGAGGTTGTCCTTTCCCCATCATAATGGGAGGAATATTCTCCATCATTGGATGATAGGGGTGGGATCACTGTTTATTGAAGTGCCCTGCTGTGCAGGAGGGTTACATAAATCAGGGCAGCATCCTGAAGACTTTTGAGGACATGTAATAGCGTTGCTTTCCCCTGGCACACAGAGATTTACCTCTTGTCCTAGACATGGCAAATTTAGAGTAGTGGAAAGCCAGAGATGCTGCAGCAGTGTTTTGTCAGGCATGTAAACCCCCAGCCCTCAAAGCAGTGGCAGAAATGGATACTGTTGAACCAGGTATATTTTGACATCACAGAGCTGCCCCTGGGTGCTGTTTGCAGATGGTGGATGTTGACCTGTTGATGAACAGCTTCGATATTTAGTCTGTGAAGAGCAGCATTGCTTTCTTTCTACAGGAAGATCACTCTCAAACCCAGTGCTTGGCCTTACTTCTCACTGAACAAAATTGCACCCATACAACTGGCAAAAGGGCAAGGCCCTCCTATGAAGAGAACCTTGATTTATGATTATGTTCACAAATTAGAACTGTGAGTGATTCAGGCATCTTGCCATTTCTCTGCAAGGACTCTAATCATGAGGGGTTTGTGAAAGCTGATTTTTTCATGGATTTCACGATGAGTTATTATAAGTCCAACAGTTTCTATCAGAAAGTGTAATTTATAATCAGAGCTCTGTGTTCCTTCTTCAGATGCTTCAATCACCCAGGTGGGACAGAAATAACACATGAGGTCAATGGCTAATCACACAGCCACCTATGAGGCAATCCTTTATCACTCGAGCATCATTCATCCAAACTCTTCTGAGCTTATTTATTAACAAATACCTGCTATCATGATCAGCTCACTAATGACTCACTTCCAATCCAGATCATTTTCAGATGAAGGGAAAGGACAGTGGAAGAATTGTAATTGCAACGTGATGAGTACCTCCTGCCTTGCCCTCCCTCACTACTACAGGAGCTCAGAGGGGTAATTGGATATTCATACAGGAATAGGCTGAGAAGCTAAATCAAGTTACAGGTCAGCCAAATGCTCTATCTTTTCTTCACAGGAAACTTTAAATGACTGTTGCAAGGCAATCATTTCTGAGATGCCTTTTTTGAAAAGGCATCACAGTTACTGAGATGCTTCAGAAATACTGTAGATAAACGTGAAGAGTAGGGTGTCTTCGTAAGAAAGGATTATCTGCACGGGATGTATCAGTGCAAGGACTATTTGTCCATACATAGCATTAGGTAGAAAAAATTATGTAGCAGAAATAGGTGACAAGGAACACATGAAATTGAAAGCTACTTCCATGGCTGGTAATATTTGACATTATCATCAATATGAACTATGCAGCCAGTTAGTTGTCATTATAGGTTAATATGGGCGTTGACAGCCCCTGTCAAACATACAAGTTACTCAAAAAACTGAGCAATTACCTCAAAGATTTAGGCGACTTTCTGAAGTTGTCTGTCAGCCCTTTATTTGTGAATATATTTTTGATTTAAAGAGTTAACTGTTTTCTTTGCAGAATGTCAAATGTTAAAGCGATTCCCATTGTATGTGGTATATAAGGAGTACTTCAAATATTTACTTCAATGCTAAAATACTATTTCCTGCTTTTCCATTGTGATTCACTGAAAATACCCTATGATTTTACAAAATAGAGCTCATAGTATCAAGATGATTTTTGCTGTCTATGTCTGCATTTCCTTGCTTCATGTTAAAGGTTTTGTGCAGTCGTTTCCAGAATTCCCTAACATGGCTTTTTTTCTTCCTGGAAGATCACTGTACCTTAGTGAGTTGAGTTGCGTAACAATATTCCTGAATTTGGGATCTGATCAGTAACAGAAACAAGTATTTTCAGCAACAGGTAGAAATCATTGGTTGCCTTAGAGTGCATCACAGAAAATTAACTGAAGCAATGAAGCTACAGAGAAGAAAAGGTATATTGAGCAAGTTGTTTGTCTCTACATCTCCCTCCTTTCCTTTTTATGTCTGATAAGGATGAAAAATTCTTTCTCTATCCAAGCACCAGCCAGGTACAGCATAAGCAGAAATGGGATGGAGTATGCAGCACCTGGCAACATTTCTGAACCTTGAGCTGAAATGACAACTGCGAAAGGACCAGAAGGGAAGTGCAATTTCTGCATGAGAATCCCTGTCATGCCTGCTGATTAATGCCTCTGGCAAGTGGACCCCTGTCCCTATCACACTGGGCAGAAGCTGAAGCTGTCAGCTCATTTGGGGCAAGTCACCGCAACAGTTATGAGGCTGTAATATCACCTGCAGTTTTGTCATGTCGTTTGCAACCCAGGACAGTATTGTGAGTGCAGGGTAATGTTCAAGGAGGGAGGAAAAAAAAAAAAAAAAAAAAAAAAAAAAGTGTTGGAAAACAAGAGAACAAAAAAGCAAAATCACATAGCAGTAAGAGGTAACAAGAAACACATAAAAATGAAAACTACCTCCATGTATGTCAATATTTGCCATCACCAGCAGTATGACCTCCAGAACAAAGGGGACGAGTTCCCTGCTGCCTAGTGACAGAAACAAAAACAAACATTTCCTACAACCCAAGCCTGGCTGCAGTGCTTGCAAGTAATCTCTTTATTTATATATTCTGCTCAGAGGATAACCTTAGCTCCAGAAACGCCTGGCATTTCGGCAGAACAAGCCCCTCTTTGGGAGGCACACAATAGCCGAGCGGCAGGCACGGGGCTCCCTGCTGTGTGCTGCAGGAAGGGCTGTGATTTCCCTTCTTGGTTTCTCTGCATTTGCAGGGGTATTACTCCTTATTCATGAAAACAAAAGAAGGAATACAGTGCATATGTTCCCACCTTTTTCTCCCCTACTTCAGCATTTTTAGCAATTACCGTGAGATCCCATGCTGGGGAGATGACTTCTTGCCTTCATTCTCCTATCAAAAACGTGTTTGCAGGATCATTCCCAGCAAATTAGTCAAATCAATGACTTGGTTGTCATTAGATGAGAATGTAACACAAAATCTCATTACTTTTCACATTTGCCCCCGCAGAATCCACAACTGGCTGATGAAAATGCTTTCAGTCCTGAGGGTGACGTCTGGTGGTACTTTGAACTGACCCTCATCCCCCACCCCATGGTCCCTCTCTTCCCTGCCCACACCTGCCCACCCCCTCATGAGCAGTCATGCCATGGGCAGCTCAGACACCAAAACCTGTGTCTCTCCTCGGAAAAAAAATAGGTTTTGGCTAGTTTGGTTCCCTCAACCTGCCTCAAACCTAGCCACATGTGCTGTAGGGATGCGTGGCCAAGGGATAGAGAGGAGCATGAGGCGGCAGTGGCCCTGCCTTGCCCTGCCCTACAGCCCCATCACCGTATCCTCCATCCTTATCTCTGCCTGCACGGTCCTAAGCAGACTGCTTGGCCTCTGGCAGCTCTGATGAAATTCAGGAGGAGGGTTTGTCCCCAGTTGTGTGGGAGCCACTGCCGTCACGCTGAACATCATGCAACAATTTGGCAGGCTCCTACCCGCTCACCCTACCCGACGTGGAGCCTCCCACTTATTTTGCTGCTGTACTATACACACAGATAAAGTCTTTTGGCATGTGTTTCCTAAGTGCTTTTACAGTCTCAGTATTAGGGTTTGGAATAAATAACAATTCCATATAAAGAGTGGGTGGCAGAGTGAGAAATGAAAGAAAAATAATTCTGCATTCATTCCTCCACTGCCTGAATTTCTGATTTCCAAGCAGGACCAAGAGAGGCAGCTCCGCAGCCTGGCCCCAATGTGGTGGCCATGTGGAAGCAAGAAGATGTTTGAAGAAAAGCCGGTCTCCGCCAACGCTGCGCACTTGCCCAGAATTGGCGAAGGGGTTAGACTAACTTCTCCATTTGGGATCAGTCCCATCAGACAACAGCCCCATTAGTATTCTTGTCACCGAGGTGTTTATTCCTCCACCTCTCAGGTGAGGACACCTAGACAAGGGGCAGATGCTGCCCTGGGACGACTGTGCTGTTGGTCAGGTGGATGCTGGACACCTGGTCTCCCTCTGCTCGCTGCAATGGGGTAGTGTGGGAAGATGGATTCATTTGCAAATGTAAATACCGGCTGTCGGAGAGGGCAAGGGATTAGCTTTACATGTGAAGGGAGAGGTGGCACTGCATGCTGTCAGGCTCATTAGGGAAGCAGGGCCCGTGTAGCTGGGCCATTTGGTAATGATCCACCCACTCCATCCTTCCTTTGTTTCTTTAACAACCCTCGGGCTCAGGCCAGACTCCCTGGGCTTTGACGCTTTCCCTTCAAAAAAACCTATAGCCCTGATTCATTTTAAGATCGGTCAAGAAATCCAATACACATGCAAAAAAAATTTGTAAAGATATGAGATGTATTTATTTTTACAGTAAACCTAGATGGAAAGGAAAATGCAACTGATAACGGTGTTTTCCATGCACACACCACCACCCATCATGGGTAACATTCTCCAGTGGTGTGTTGCACTGACACACAGAGGATCTCTGCTACTGTTTATTGTCTGGCACATCCTTCAACCAAAGCAAGAGCAAACAAGGTAAAAAGTATGGAATAAAGCTTCTTCCTCACATCCCTCTCAGAGGACCAAGCTCTGAAGTAACTCAAATAGGAGATAAGACAGCCCTAAAGGCACAGTTTCAAAGTGTGCAGGTGGGAAAGGATGGAGAGTCTGCAGTCGGCATCAGGGGACCGCATCCTGAGAGACAGAGCAAAAGCTAAATTACCTTGACAGGAACTCGTATTGTGCTACCCACCTCGGACTCAGCGGGTGCTTCAGGCCAGAATGGACATGATACAGAACACACCTGGGAATTTCATCATCTAACTTCTGAATCAAGCCCATAACTTCAGCTAAAACCCAGTAGTTCTTAAAAAAATTATCATATTCATTACCACTAGAGTTGTGGATCACTGGCTTGTGAAGGGATTCCCCTCTCCTGCAGTTTCAAATCCCTTGCTTTTCTGTAGGTATCTGTAAAACCAAAACTCTCTTTAAGAGGTCTTCTGTAAAAATTAGCTGCAAATTGGCCACTGATTTCAAGTACTCTTGGATGGCACATGTATACACCAACCACACCATGCTTACATCCCCCCTGCACGTCAGGAAACTGTGCTGGAGAGGAACTTTGGTTTACAGCTGGTTGGAACCTGGCACAGGATGGGCTGGGGGAGCCCCAGCTTTCTCTATCCAGCTCTGCTATTTCTCCCTAAGCCCTGATGGGGCTTGAATGCCAGGTTCCAAGTGACTTACTATATTAAAAGTAATATTTATCCCACAGCTTAGCACCTTGCAAGCCTTTCTAGAGGAGAGTTGGAACACACATTTCTCACTAACATAGTCTCAGTAACATAGTGACTAAGAAAGTCACCAACTTTCTGTCTTTTATTCTCTGGTGTGTTTGGTACTGGAAGGGTTCATATGAGCACACAGTTAAGTATTATGTTTTTAGGAGGGTTTTCTCTAGGCAGGGAGGTGGGTGCTGGATGGGTTTCTCTTTTCCCTTCCCTATTTAATGGGAGAACAGCACACTCTAGGCTTCTCTACAAACCCTTGAATTTTAACAGGGACTAGCCTCTTCATAGTGTGAAGCTGAAGAGGAGAATTATAATCTTTTTTCTAGTCCTTCAATAAATGCACGCAGAAGATGTTCTATGAAAAGTCCCTTTTCACATTCACACAAAGGAATTTGCATTTACATGCTTCCACACTCAGGAAGCCCGTGGTTTCATCACCTTGTCTTTCTGTCTCTGAGAGGTGGGGTCATGATGCCCAGGTTTAACTAACCGTAGTGTTTCATTATTTTTGTTAACAACTGCACATTTCCTTGCAAATACCACATTTAGGCGCAAACAATAGTATATGGTAGAATATAAATTTTCTATAACAAGTCATGCAAACGAGACATCATTCACATTAGAGATCAGACAAGAATACATTAAAATACATGCAAAACAGCCAAATGAGTTGTAGCTTGCTATATTGATGGGTTTACTTTCTTTATTATTCCTTCAGCTCTGGCTTTGAGCTAATAAAGCCTTATTATGCATCTCCCTGCACTGAGAAAGAAAATAATTATATTTACTAGAAGAAAAGGATACTATATTACATCCCAGACCACCTAAGACATTTTCCTATTTTTGTGGGTTCTAGAAATTGACTTTATATTGCCTTGAAAATATGTTAATACATAAATGCATAAAAATTATTCACTTGCCTGCAGCAGACAACTTGGCAAAAATAAATCTGAGTGGAATAGCTGTGTTCTCTGAAGACTGCTAAGAGTCTGGATAGTGCCATTGCTTTTGTAAGAGGAGACAAACAATAAAAAGGTCAGAACTGTGTGAAAAGAAGAGTACAAAAAAATGGAAAGCATAACAGTTCAAGGTTTAATCTAATTTTCATTTGACTTCTCCTAGAAATGATAAGAGCTTCAAAATACAATGGAATTTTGCCCAAGACTTGAATTTAGCTAATCTCTTAAAACATATGATTATCTTTTCTTAATTCAATAACTTTTCACTCTCACATCCTTCTGTTCTCCTGGTCCGTGGTGTTCAGCATGCTCCATTACCATGAGGAAATGCCGGAACAGGAAATAGGAGGAATTTAATTAAATTGCAAATCTCCTTAGGAAACCATGCAATCTGCTCTTGCAAGCCAAAAGTCCTTCAGGACTGTGTCGATCAGTGTTTGGATGCATATCTGAAATGGACACTACCATTTTCTTCCATTTTGTCATCTGCTAGGGGTTTTTTTTCCCTTTTCCAATCTTCCTTTCCTGGAAGAAGAGCTAGGCTCTTCATGTAGTGTACAAATAGATTTTCTTGGCCAGTAAAATGCAGCCTAAGTTCGGTTTCATTTTGGTTTTCCTGTAAAAGTGTCATCTTCACTCAGTTGAAGAGAGATGGAGAACTTTTCCAGCATCCTGCCTCTTAAATTCAGGAGGTCTGCTAGAAATTCAGAAATGTAAAACCGCAGCTAAATGATAAATTGCTGCTGTTGATTCGTATATCCTGGAAAACTAAGCAGCATTTTGGTTTGGTTTGGTTGAGTTTGGCTTTGTAAATGGCATCTTTACTAGGTTTTGTATTGTTTCAGTAAAAAAACTTTTGTTTTGGGAAAGCGCTCTGGTCCAGGGCTGTGACAGGTCCCTTCCGTCTGTGCCAGCATGGCAGTTGCCACCATTGTGCTGGCACAACACTGGAAAAAGCTGTCCATCTCCCACCACCTGGGCTGCCTTCGCCACTCTCCTTTCACTGCTCTTCTGCCAGTCGCTGCCCAGATTTAATGGAAACCAACTCTTCTTCACCAGCCACCACAGTGAAAAAGGGGAGAAGTTGGTCAAACCACGGATGCAAGAACTGGTGCTCTCCAGCAACCTCCCCTCCCACATCCAGTCCCACACTCTCCCATACCGTTGCCACTACTTTGTCTCTCTCTCCAGAGGCATGTAAGAGCAAGGCATATTTTTCAAGCTTTGAACTTTAATTAAATAGGTGTGGGCTACACAGTGCAAATATTTCCTTTCACCCAGGCCACTGGCTTAAGAAAGTGAAAGATGAGACCTGGTGTTATTTGTGCTCTCCTCCCTTTAGGGTTTTTCTGCACTGTAGCGCTTATCCCATCCACTCTCTGTTCTGCTATCCATAGCCACGGTTAATTATAATTCTTCAAAATTGAGGAGGAAGCCACTGGCACTAGGGAGGCTGGCAGAAGATGGAAAACCAAACTGATTTGGTGAAACTAACGTTTGCTAAATATCTTACTGCTGAAAGGCTGTATGATCACGAAATCTTAATAAAAGCATGGATTACTGTCAATAATACAAAAATGCCTCTGGGGTGTCCCCTGAACCGTGTGTGTTGCTAGGCATGCAAAGCCAAAAATGATCGGATTTAATCTTGACATGGCTTATTAGACTTACATTTCATGTGAACATCCCTGGGGAAAATAAAGATGCAGGTGACTGCTTCTGTGGAGCATCCTGGGCCAGCACACTATATCCCAGTCAAATCCACAGTGTTCGTATGTGGCATTTCAGCTCAATCTGAGGCAAATAGGCATCTTCACATGCACCAGACCCTGCCCAGTAAAACTAATCTGCAGGACTCTGCATCCTGCTGCAACCAGGACAAACTCACTCAGGGCCAGATCCTAAAGAGCAATAGATATTTCAGCAAGAAATATCTTTCTGCACCTCTTAAATAGGAACTTTGTTCCTTTTCTTATACCTACCAGCTCTTACAGTTTTAGAGTGCCTGCGGCAGGGGTGCTTTTCAATGTTGAACAGTGGCATAATTTCTATTTTTTTTTGTAAGATATGATAAAGACAGGTCTCAGAGAACTGACAGTGTCTGTATTTGGTCGTATATGATGCTTATCTCACTCTGCATCGAAAAGATGCAGGTTCCTTCATAAAAATGCCTTTTGAAATTAACTGTAATCTAGCTCTACTTGACTTAAAAGCAAAAAAGTTAGATAAAACTGGGAATCCAAGACCGTTCAAGGTTTCTCAAAATACCCTGTATTGATAAAAAAGTGCCTTTTTTTTTTTAATTTGGCATTTCAAACACCAAAGTTTGAGAGTTGACCCCTATGTTTCTTTATGCACCAGTTTTCAAAAGTAGATAACTTTAAACATATTCCCTTTTAAATAGAAGTTAATCCTACACAAAGAATAAAGACTTGGCTGTGAAAGGGTTTTTTTCTCTGCTTATAAAGCTCCTGGGGGAAAAAATGTAATATGAATGCATCAAAACCCCAGTGCAAGAGTCTAAGTCTGCAAATACCTGCACCTGTGCTTATATGTGGAAAATAAGATCCCCGTCCAAAAAAATTGGTGGGATTTCTGCCCTCAGCTCCAACAAGGTCACTGTTTCTCCCTGTGAGGAGTCAGACTAAATGAGAAGGACTGCGCATAATCAGCTACTCGGCAAATGCAGCTATTTGCAAGAGATTGTGCCCATGTTTTAATTCTCTCCTAAATTAAAGATTAATTATTTCCAAGTGTCAATTTTATTATCTTGCTAATTTGTCTGTGTATGAATCAGTATGCCAGCTGGGCACATAATAATGTAAGCGCCACTCATTTTAAAAAGGGCTCAACCAAGCAAAATGCTGAACATCCTTTGCAGAGATTAAGTTCTTTGAAAGGAGCAGAGGAGGCTCAGCAGCGGCTGGTGGGGCAGTCGGTGTTGAATCCCCAGCCGTTCCCAGCACAGAGCTGCATTAATAGAGCTGAAAGAGCAATTTCCTGGTGTGAAATTCTGAGCAAGTTTCTGGCTGAAACATTAAGAGCAAAGGGAAGAGGATACCATGAAGTTTTTTCCAGGAAGGTAGTAAATAGTTTGCAGAGTCAGGAGGGAAAATCACAAGCAGTCTGCTTTCATTGCATGAAATTCAAGTTACATTTCCCCCCACATCTCTATCAGTCACATTCTATGTTAGGGAAAAAAGTGGCTATTGACTTACGCACATGCAGCATTAAAATTCAGAACTGAAAACCACCGCCATTCGGTCATGCTCTGCTGTTTCCCAGATGGAAACTGGCAGAGACATAATGCCTTTAGCTTTAGGTGAGCTGTGAAACGTGTATCAAAAGAAGCTTTGGGGGAACTATCAACATTCCTGTTTGTGGCAGAAGCACCAAGCAGCCTGGCAAAGTGAATCTTAATTTAGATGGATTGAATCCAATCTGGCTTTAAGAAGGAGAAAAACTAGATTCATGACAGTTATGTATTTTAAGCCATTGCCAGGCCACATCTCAAGATTTTCCTTGAATCTTTCATATCAAATGGCGTGTCATGTGCTGCACTTCACAAACAGCTGCAACTTCCCTGTAAATGGTTTATAGGACTTTGATTAAACATCTGTTTTGTTGGCATGCTGCAGCCTGTGCTTGACCTTGACATCTGTCAGAATAACGCGCACCTCAAGGCATTTCAGTTTCTGAAATTGCGTTTGAATAAACTAGCTTCATAAACAGGGACATCTCACCATCGGGTATAAATGTTAAATGGATCTTCTCCAGGAAGAACAGTCTGGTGGAGGAAGACTTCTCCTTACACGTACTCATGTTCAGCTTCAACAAACATGTGCAACACATATGACAGCAATATGCAGGAACAGAAGGTGTCCATCTTCTGGAAGAAGCAAGGCCTGAATGGGAACTGACTGGTGCAGGTTTATTCCAAAGAAAATTAAAACAAGCATCCAGAATGTGAGAGCGTCATAAATAGCATCTTTCTGCTGCTCAGCAAGGAATGAAGTTACTCACTGCCCCCATGAAAATTACCTTTTACACTACCTATATGGTTTTGATATCCTTCTGCCCAGATGAAGATAAAGTGGATTTTTTTTCCTCCTGAGTTTGATTTAATACCAGACAAAATATGTAAAAGTAGCGACATTCGTACTGTGTGTATCAAAATGCAAACAGAAAAAGAAGCTATGAACTCTATTACATAAGGACAAAAGATTACAAGAGGAGAGTTGTGAAAATGAGGAGAAATAAATGGGATGCAGACCCAGTTTGCCACACTACGCAAATTGAACTGCCATTCTTTACAGCATTAATCACTTAGCATTTATCAGTCTGAATTTTTCGAAGAATGTAAATTAAGGGTCTAGAATCTTATTTCAGGATTCAGCACCTCTATAACTCTCTGAAAAACTACTCTATTAGATCAGCAAAGAAGATGGAAACTGTGCATCAAGGATCAGAGCTGGCCCTGCACGTCTCAAAAATGCCCGACACAGCAGACACGTTTAAAGAGATGGTTTCACAGCAGGCACACAAAGTCAGCAGACAAGTTGCAAAGAATTAGGTGTCAAGAACTGAAAAACTGTAAACTTCAGAAGATAATCACATGCTTAACAGGAATCCTAAACATGTTTAAAAATAGATGTTTCTCTGACCTGGACGCTGCTGAGCCCTACGTCTGTCGCTCAGAGCCATCCAAACACATTTCCAATTACAGCCGCTGTTAGCAGTGATAGGAGCGCAAGCTCAGACATTTTGTGAAAACAGGCCAAAGACACTGTTTTTCTCATGGCAATGAATGCTCATTAACTCTTGCTGGTTGTGATGGAGAGACAGCGGAGAACTTAGGGGGGAAAAAAGATAAAGAAAAAGAGGCATATTTGACAATTGCTGATAATGAAACTTGGCAGTTCATCTTTGGTGACTTTAATGCCGGAGAAATTAGCCTAGCAATTTACATAAAATCTGAACCTGCTGCAAAGAAGCAGAGAGAAGTTGAAAAAGATGAAACCAAAAGGTGTTTTCCTCCATGTTTTGTCTCTGAATCTCATCACATATAATGTGTAGAATTAAGCCCAGCGTTACCGCATAGCTGGTTCTTTTCAGCCATGCTCAGCCACCACTAGTGTTTACTTTTTGCACCGCTCTGAATAGCAATTGCTATTGTGCCGAGCCCTTAGTGCAAGTCTAGCACCTGCTCAAAACCTGCTTTTGTGCTTGCATGTGGGGTGCATCCAGTGGCCCAATTGATGGCTGTGGTCTGGGAAAGTAATTACAGCTATTGTGTGACATCAGCAGTTAAGATTCCTGGTCATTAAAGTTAATAATAAAGGCCAGGTTGGTCTAGGAGTGAATTTTACTGAAATTAATACAGATGCTATTTGCGACCTCCCCTTCATCTTCACTGGAACCTGTTTCACCTATTTAAATACAGTCAACAACATGATGCCAGGTTGGCAAACGAGGCTACGAACCTCATGGGCCTCAGCTCTCCCTTCCTTGCCCAAGCTCTCCTGGGGAAATGAACACTGCAAATGCCTATGGAAACAGCAAAGGAATCGTTTGTATGGGAAAGATCCCTCCCCCTGAAGAAAAATATGGTTATGCAAAGGGAAATTCTGCTATGGGACTTGCTCTCCAGAACGGGACGTGCTAGATGGAGGATGAGCAGAGTGAATTCACTGAGGCCAGCAGGTGAAAAAATTGAGTCATCAAAGAACAAAGCAGCAGTTTTGGGAAATAAGCCAGCATCACTTATTTACTTAGTCTTTAGGCAACTAAGGGTCCTGATCCTATCAGTCACTCAGCCAAGTCCACACCTGAGACTCATAGAACACCAGGCAAGAGACACTGTGAGCAGGAGTCCCTGAGGAACTGGTGGTGGTGGTGATGGTAGTGGTGGGGTGGCAGCAATCTCCAGGTGGTCTTTCGTGCGTGAAGGGAAGGTGCTCTGTGCACGGCTGGGCTACTGGCCATCCCTGGCCATCCCCATCAGTTGTCTTTCTCCTGCACTTGATTACTCAGAGTTCACATCTGCTCTGCTTGTGTGTACAGGAGAAAGACGAGAACACTGAGTCCTGAAAGCTGAAATGAAAAGGAGTTGACACCACCTTCCCTATGAAAAGCAGCCAGGAGAAACTAAAATTACTTGTTTCTGCAGTGCTGGAGAGCTCAAGCAGCCTCTTGGTTGTGCACATTCTTCCTCACAGTTCCCGAGTGCTGGAGGCTGGAGGTGCTGGGTGATGCTCCTTTTGCAATGCTCCTCTTCCATGGGAGGTTTCTGGGTCTCTCCCCTTCACAAAAGTGTGTTTTGGCCCCCTTTCACCAGCCAGGTGGCCATTGCCCTAGAAAAGTACATGGCCACTGAGATGTTGAGAAAACACATCCTCGTGGCTCCTTGGCCCATGTTAATGGGCTGTCTGAAAGATTTTACTGCAAAGCAAGACAGGCTAGCACAGTCAGAGGTCTACCTAGGCACATGCTAAGCTTTACGCACATGCTGTTAGTGCTTCCCATTGCCCTGCCCGCATTTTTACGCTGCCTTGATGGTAAGCTCAAGGGCTGCTGCCTGGTTGCTCAGCTGTCTGCAGAGCCTATGGCTTGTCAGCTTCCTCAACTTGCCTTTGGTCTGCAGCAACTTGTCAGGTTTGTGACTTCATGAAATGGGTCACAAACTCTGGCAGCACGTGTGTGGCAGGGCAGAGGTGAGCAAGCCTTGGCAGGGCTCTGCAGGGTAAAATTTTGGGCTGCCTGCCTTTTCAGGGTCTGGCTTACTTTGCTGGTGGTCTTCATTTCCTTCAGAAGCTTGGGAGGAAACTGTCAGTATGTCCTCTTCCACACTCCTCTCATTTTTATTTTTTACTGTTTGGGTTTTTTTTAAACTCCTCTTTTTTATCACCTTAATCAGAAATTCCTCCGTGGGCATGTGGGTTGTTTTTTTTTTTTTTTTACTGGAGGGGCACCTTTCTTTTTTTTTGGCTAAGGAAGAGAGATTGTGCCTTTCATTCCTAGTCTGGTAATGGGTACAACCATCCCATTTGGCAAGTCTCCCTACAATCCTTGGGCAATTGCAGGTCACATTCTTCAGCTATCAAATAGCAGGTTTGAAACTTTTCAAGTGCTGTTGGTCCTACTTGCCATAATTTTGAAAGTTATAAGGCCCCGAGTAGATGAGCCTTTCTGTATTGAGTCCTCAGGGCTTGCTGCAGCTTCAAATCCCCAGGAGGGCAAAACCCTGTGCCACAGCAGGGGCTTTATGAGCAAAACAGCTATTGGGGTTTCAGGTGATGAAAAGAGAGATGTGCATGCTTGCGCCTTATGTTATACGGTTGTACAGATGCCTGCTAAGAAAGCTAGATCTGTGTTAGACCTGTTAGCAGATTTATGACTTGCTTTGCAGTGCTGTAGGTTATTCGGAGAACAGCACAGTAGCTTCCTGTGCTGTTATTTTAAAGCAGGTTTTCTGTTACCATCGATCACAGAAGCCGGCTGTAAGCTGAGATCTTTCCAAGGCTTACGTCTTGATGTGAGGGCTCAGAGGGACCCCCGCATCCAAGGAAAGATATATGCTCTGCTCTGGGGGGGTAAAAATAAAGTCAACATAAGCTGTTTGTCCTTCAGCAACTTCAACAGTTTCAATTTCCTAGCAACAGAAAACTTTGCCCATGACAGAAATGACAATTGCCCTTCAATTCAGTGAGGAAATGGTTCCTCCATGCTCCAAATAAGACTTGTGTGCTGCCTGTGCCCTACATTCCTATAGGGTGCAATATACCACTTCAGGGATGCTCTTGCTAATCACTGTGTAGCTGCAAGGGCTTTCACCTGGTATCTTGGACAACGTATTTTATATGTGAAACATATACTCAGTTTATATCCTAGAAATGCATCTCTGCCTTCAAATGTGTATCTTAAAGAAAAGAAAAAATGAAAGAATGAGCCTTAGTATAAAACTTTGCTGAATATTTTCAGGTCCTGGTAAAATCTCTTAGAAACACACAGACGAATGGCAGCATCAGAAAGAGCTACAAAGACAGGGTCCATGTGAATCTATGTATCTGTTTGTCCCCTTGTGTTTTTTGGTGGCAGAGCCTACATTTCCAAAGTAGGAAATGAAATCTTTCCTAACGGCTGGTTGAGTGTGGGTCCAGATACTTTAAAATAAATATTTGTAAGTCAGCGAGTCCAAAACCAGTTCCTCCTAATCATCTGCCTCTGTCCTTTGCTTAACACAGGACAAATGGATGTTCCTATTTCCTACGCATCACATTTTATAAGGGATTATTATGAGAAAAGCTTATTAATCTTGTCAAGTTGTTCAGGACACTGTTTGAAGGATTATTTAACAGCAGGTTCTTTCTTTTCTTCCCTTCTTATCCATTTTATGCCTTTTCTGCTTGCTCAGCAGTTTACAAACTTAGTCATGGTACGTTGCATCTCCCGTAGAAATGACAGTGCTTTCAGTGACAAGCATTTGACATGCAACATGGAGCAAATATAGGAAAAAATAGGGCTAACAGGGTACCAGGACAAAGAAATAGAGAGCTTCGCTTTTCTTCACATGCTAGAAAAGTGAACAGGGAATTTTAATTATCTAAAGTTTTTGCAAATAAGATTTGGATTAGTTTTGGTGGCAGTTTTAAGGTAAGCATTTTTATTTTTTTTTCCTTTATAGTCCACATATGTGTATCTTTCTTCAGGTTTCTCTCCCGTCCCAGCTGTTTGGCTGTCCTATCTGTTTTGCGGTATGCGTTACCAGTAATTCATCTTTCCTCTTTCAAAAACACCCTCCATCTGGGCCTTCTCCCAAACTACTTATAGTCTGTCATGGGAATTGCATCTAATAATTTCTCACCTTTATAACGTGCCACTTTGGGAGGGTTCATTTCTCATATCTGTGATAAAGCTAGTTTCAACAAGAAAAAAATAGATTACAGGTTCATAGATACCAAAAGGAGACAACATTAGCTGTGCTGGAACTGAGATATATTAAAACCAACTAGAATCTGTAGCCACATTAAATTATGATCAGTATGAGGATCCAAAATATTTTTTACCAGCAAGAAAAATATGTCCTGTAAATGAATTGCATCAAAGTTAGAAATAGTTGAATATCTGAGTGTAGAGTAGCATTAATTTCACTGTTTTATTAATTAAAGATTAACTGCTGTAGGAAGATGCTTTGATCTAACTGTGTGTCTGAGATATGAAAGTTAAATGATAAATGGCATTTAATATATCCGATAGATATGTTTTACAGAGAAAAACTACAAAGTGATTATAGTAATAATTTGTGTTTCTTTTCTGGTGTGTACTGAAATATCTTTTATCGTGGGAGTTGTACTGTAATGGAGACGGACTAAGTACTGCCATCAATTGATCGCAATAACAATATCATTCCTGTCTGTCAGTCACAAACCTTTGTCAAGAAACTAGAGAAACAAAAGGAGTTGCTAACTGAAAAAAACAGCTATCATGACGAAATAAGGCTTTAAAATGACATAGGTGTCAGTGGTGAGTGATTTGGTTCTATGCAAGAATATGATTTGATTGTGTTGTAGAAAATCAAAATATATTGTGATGAGCATAAATGGTTGCCTCTCAGGTGCCTTGGCTGGGCAGGTCACATTTTGCCCCAAACCGAATCGATATGGCTGTGTGTTTACATATGTAAGTACATATGCAAGTACATATGCATGCAGCCCTGCCCCAGCGGTTCTCCTCACCTTTCACCTGCGGCTGAGAGGGCAAAGCCATCCCGAGCTCTTCTGTGATTGCCCCGCTGCCTCCCAGCCAGAACTGCCTGAAGCTCCGCAAAATACTGAACTGTAGGAAAATGAGCATGAACATGAGCCAGCAGTGTGCCCAGGTGGCCAAGAAGGCCAACAGCATCTTGGCCTGTATCAGAAATAGTGTGGCCAGCAGGAGTAGGGAAGTGATCGTGCCCCTGTACTCGGCACTGGTGAGGCCGCACCTCGAATCCTGTGTTCAGTTTTGGGCCCCTCACTACAAGAAGGACGTTGAGGTGCTGGAGCGTGTCCAGAGAAGGGCAACGAAGCTGGTGAGGGGTCTGGAGCACAAGTCTTTTGAGGAGCGGCTGAGGGAACTGGGGTTGTTCAGCCTGGAGAAGAGGAGGCTGAGGGGAGACCTTATCGCTCTCTACAACTACCTGAAAGGGGGTTGTGGTGAGGTGGGTGTTGGTCTCTTCTCCCAAGTAACCAGCGATAGGACGAGAGGAAATGGCCTCAAGTTGCGCCAGGGGAGGTTTAGACTGGATATTACGAAAAATTTCTTTACTGAGAGAGTGGTCAAACATTGGAACAGGCGGCCCAGGAAGGTGGTGGAGTCACCATCTCTGGAAGTATTCAAAAAATGTGTAGATGTGGCACTTCAGGACATGGTTTAGTGGGCATGATGGTGTTGGGTTGATGGTTGGACTTGATGTTCTTAAAGGTCTTTTCCAACTTTAATGATTCTGTGATTCTGTGAAAAGACATATATATCCCAAATCCACAAGACACTGGGTTACTGACTTGAGAGCAGTTTTTCCTACATCTCCTTTGTGGAAGGGAAAAACCAAAAGATGTTGCAGATTGTTTTGGCCTCAAGAAGTAAATCTGATTTTTTAATTGATTTTCATGAGGTCTCTCGACATTTTCTTTTTGCAAATCACTCTGTGTTTCTGCTTTCTGCAGAGCTATACATGCATTTTTTCTTTAAGATAGCCAGGTTTTTCTTTAGTGGAACTAAGGGGTCATAACTCTAGCTATGTGGCAAAGCAGCAGACAAATATCTGAAGTCCTCTGATTAATACACATCTATCACCGAGTTTCAGGCCAGAGTGAGCATTATTCAAAATTACAAGCCTCCATCTTAAAGAACAGCTAACAGAAATGCTGACAGACACCACAGCTGCTCTAATAGCAAGAGAGTGCAAACAGATGAAAATCTGTATGCCCTTGAACTGTTAATTATTCTGCCTTGGAAGGATTAAAAAGGAGTTCTGAGTGACCCAGGTTCTGGTTGGAAAATAGAGAAATACAGTATCCCCTGAGTCCCTGACTAGTTTAAGTACGTATTTGTTAAATTTAAGACCTGCCCAAACCCAGCTATTATTTTTTAGCTGCTTTGTACCCAGCAGCTTCTTATAAGTCACTTATTGAACATTTCAGGGCTTTTATACCAGCAACAATAATCATCATAAAACTTGTGGAATATGACATTAGACTGAAATATCCGCAGCATATGTTCAGACAACATTCTGTATAACAGCAGAAGACCTGTGAAGGGTTTTAATACATTTAACAATACCATTAAAATCCCTGGAATAGCACTAAATTTGATAGACATTCTGTGAATAAAAATAACGTAAGTTATTGTTAGCTTTCTGTATTAAAGTCAGCTATTATTTAAAAAACTTGTGTGGACCTTCCCAGTAACACAAGAACTGGGTATAAAGAGTTCAGTGTCAGAGAAGCGTCAGACTCCTTTTCATCTTTATGATGATTGAAATAATTAATTCATTAACTCATTTTGACTATGACAATTCCAGCTATTAATCTCACCCTGGTTTTCATTTGGCTTTGAAAAGACATTTGGCAATTTTCACTGTGGAAAAAACAATTTTTTTAAAAAAAGGCTGTCTTGAGGAGAGGATTTGGTAACAAAGCTGCCACCGGCTTAGGGGGCTGTATCTGAAATCTGTAGGGGAAGAAGCCCCGCATTAACACTGCGCAACCAGTACAGCTATTGCCACAGCCCAATTTGTAGCGACTGTGGAAAGATTTGGGCTGGCTGACTGGTGGCTGCACTTGTGCCCTCTGAATCTCCCACCCACTGTGAATTAAATTAGTGTAGGAAGAGCTGGACTTTTTCTTGCAGAAGAAATGCAGAGACCATCTTTGTAGCCCCAATGACAGAGAATTGCCATCAATCACGAATCAGTATTTGTATGTCCTGAAAGCAGTTACTTAGTGTGCTTAATCAGGACTAAGATGGACAGGAAGGAAGATTTATACAGCTCTTCTTTAGTATGTGGAATTAAAACAAAGCAAACAGGCAGAAAGTGATTTCCAAGACAGACAAGCTGTCTGGAACACTGTTTAAATAAATCAGAGTGTTATTGATATGAATCAATTCATCAGCACAAGTAAAAATAGGTCAAATCTTCAGCCTTCTGCAATTCCTTTTGTTGGTTTTTTTTTAATGCAGGCATTCTCTGAAAACTAATCCTTTGGACAGAAAACTAAGGATGATATTACTTTTGATACAGGCTATATTTTTTTTTTTTTTTTTTTAAATCTGGTACTTCAGCGCTGCTTTTTTTTTTCAGAGTTTTATTTCTTCAGGGTTGGCAGTAAAATGAATAGCGGTGCTCAGGAGCATCTGCCTCCATCCCCAGTGTGACAGCACTTCCCCAGGGCAGGAGCAAGGCATGTGGGCATGTGCTTACCTCCTGCCAGGCAGCGCAGACCCTCTGGCCAGCCCCCAGCCTGGCCCCAGCTCCCCACCTGCGGAAATTAAGGCAAGGGGTCCCCACGACCGAAATGGGGAGAGCGCTGGAGCCAGAAGCCATTGCAAGCCAGAAGCAGGGGCAGGCGTGCCGAGGCTTTGTGAAGCTCAGCCTGGAAATGAACTTTTTCTTAACGTGTAGAGAATTCAGAAGAGAGCTAGACTGTTAGCAGAGGGAACCCCTGAAATTATTCCTGACCTAGTATGAGGTTTTGCTATTTAAATGGGAGCCAGCTAGAGGGCCACAACTGCACCTGCTTGAGTAGGCATATGCATTTGGCGTGGCATGGCATGGAGTTGAGTTTCAGCACTGGGTGGAAAGGAGGAGAAGGGAGCCTGATTTCACGAACGCGGTCCAGAGCCTAACTGCAATGGTGGTTACCGAGTGACCTTAGAAAAAAGATGATCTCCGCTGGATGTCTGTCCCCACCACAGCAGCTGCAGGGCTAGTGCTGGAAGCCTTGCCACCACCAAGGGTAATATCCAACCATGAACCAAAGATGTTTCCCTTTGGCAAACGTTCTCTGCAGTCCAGCTTTGAGGCCCATGAATAACTAGATTTGGACAAAACAGAAAAACAACAAAACCCTCCAAGTCCTCTGTTCACTAGCAATAGTGCAGCTGCTCAGGCTGTAACAGCCGCACAGGCAGCACTGTTGATAGGAGTCCAAAGTTTTGCCAAACCATTGTAAAAAATAGATGAGACGTATACTGCTGCACTAGGACTGACACCGTCTTGGCATCAGCACAGCTGGAGAAGGAAGGCAGTGCTTTTGCCTGCCATATTGCACCTCTGCAGTGCTGAAAAGTACAGCATGCATCCTTCCAAGGAAGTTTTTAATTATTTATTTAATTTTATTTCTTAATTTTAATTTTAAATTTAAAATTAAAATTTTAATTACATTTTAAATAACCAAGTTTTAATTTTAAATACCATTTTTTAATGGTATTGTCATTGTCAAGTCATCTTGAACCTTGCTTTTCTCAAATGCTTCTATGTGCACCTTCTTTCTGCTGGGCTCTTCCCTAGCAATGTGAAGCTGGTCTGAAAGAGAATGGCATTTTTTTCCCCACTGCTCTGAAATCCTGGGAAGTGTTTTCTGTTTCAAAAATTGCTTGTTGGGATTGTAAATTCAAATTACTGCCACACGTTATAGCTTTCTTTGGCAGCAGAGCAGACCCACAGAGCCCAGTAACATATTTCATCCCAGGGAACATATCAAACATATGTACAGTAAGCTAACGGTGAGAAAAATGGAGACCCTTTGTGTGTCACTAGTCACAGTGTGCATTGATATGCAAAAAGAAAATGTTTTCAGAAGCTGAGCCAAATGAAGAACGATGGTAGAATGGTATTGCGGGAGAGACGTTTATTTTCCATAGGTTCTATAGGTAGCCCTAACTGGCAAGATGAAGCATGCTATATCATATACCATGAACGAGACAAATTGATGGTAAAGGCCCATGGTTGGCATGAGCTGCTTGGGAAAGCATTTAAAGCAAACACCAAGGAAAGGCTCTAGGTACCATGTTTGAACAAATTATTAGGGCCCAAGTAATGAAGAATAAGGCCCTGTACAGCAAGATATGTCTGGAGACCTTTTAAGGGGACATGCAAGGAACTCATCAGCCCTTGGCTGTGCCAAGGGTAAGTACAGATCAAGGGCCTTGGGGGTAACTTTGAGGAGAGAATGGTCCAAATAACATGAAGGGCAAGAGGAGAGACAAATAACTTATGAGGCACTAGCACTAGTAAAACCTGAAAGAATTCAAATAGAAAAGGAGCTTCTGGCCTGAGTCCATGGATCTCATGTCTTGATTTATGAGAGGTCATTGCTAACTGAAACTCACGATAAAACACCTCCTGCCATGGCCAAAGAGGGTCTAGCAAACCTCATTCCCTCTTCACAGCCTGGAGCACAGAGATAATCTCCCTACAGACACACTGGAGACCATTTACCCTGATCATGTTCCCTATGTTCTTATCCCTTTCTTTAAGGTTTGGTCTCTGGCTTTCTTTCTGCAGATGTAAACGTTTTCCAAGCAGATGTTCTGCATACCTGTCTCTCATGTAGATATGCTACCAGCAATTATTTGGATGCAATGGTAGTGTTCTTTTTCTGTTCTAGATGCTCAGAAAGTCAGTCCTGCAAATCCCCTGGATGCATGTAACTGGAGTGATTTATCCCTATCAGAGTCAGATAAGAGATTTTTCATACAGCCACTGGACTAAATCATGGGTCACCTAGCTTTAGCTAAGAGAACCTAGACTGCAGGAGAAAAAAACACAGAGCTGCCTGTGATTACAGTGCTTTGTCCTCTACTTGTGGGGTTTTTTTTGAATAGTGAAACCAGCTTTATAGGAAACAGTTCATTATTCCTTATCAACAGCAAGAATTCAAAGGGAAATTGAAGGGTGGAAAGTGGCCAGCAGGTTTATCTAGGTTCATCCTCTTTTTTTGAGTGAAACCGCCCTTTTGCAGCCTCAGCTTCCCAGGCTACCTCTCCCCGCAGCACATGGGGGTGATGAACGTGTGCTGCAGGCACCAGCACCAGGTAGCACACGTAGAGAGGTGCAAGGGAACCCAGGGAGATGCCCCCATCTCCCCAGCTAGGGGGTCCCCATCTCCAGCTGTTGTCCACCACCAGTCAGGAGTCAGGAAGATGAAACTCAGCCATTTTATGGCTATAGTTTATGTGATACCCTTACTCGGCAGATAAGGTCTCTTAGTATGCAGGAGTCATGCCCTGATCTGTGCACCCACTTCTAGTCACCCTTAGCTGCCCTGGGCATGGCTAAGGGGCAATTCCCACACTCCGGCAAACTGAGAAACACTGAGTGTCCCCAGGCATTATTCAGGTCACGGAAAGGTTTTTAAATTATCAGGGCAGGAAATTGGATGGGGAGGGGAAAGGGTACTCTGACTCTTCCCTTCACCATCAAGACTAGGCAGAATTAAGCTGTCTGTTTTTTTCCAGGTAGGATGCAGTCATTAGTCTCATGTGATTTATCCCAGGTAGGATGAGAGAATGGATCATATGAGGAATGGCTTCAACCCAGGATCTCAGCGGAATTGGTTTTCTAACTCAGTTATCAAAGCATTTTTTTCTTCTGGGCTTTCAAGCCTACCATAGCTAGGAGTCCCAAATCACACTTGTGGTAGTGCTTTTTTGCATCTTCAGAGATGAAACACTGAACTACCATTGAGCTCTCAACCTGATTTTTCTAATCCCAGAATCAGCAGGGTGATGGGACCCACACACGGAGACTGGGGCTGTCCCATACATGGTCTCGTTGGCTCTAGGATTTTAAATGTGCAGAACAAAATGCAAGTCGTTATTTCGACAGCATTTTGCTGTTCAGTCCCTATATGGTTCAAATATTTTAGGGCGAGACATAGCCAGAAGGCAACATAGCCATTTCACAAAAGCCTTGCCTATGGACTGCCACCCATCAGTCCTCTGTGTCTGGAGGAGACCTGTCCAATAGCAGTGCCACCTTTGCAGCGCTCAGAAATGGGACACCCCACCAGCTGGCTTGGTGAATTTATCGCTACCCATCCTTCTTCACAAGATCATCATTCAGATCTTTCCTGTCCTGTCCTAGAATATCATTACAGTTAGAATGAAATGAAGGGAATGAAAGCTGAAGTGGAGCCATAAAATGGCATAGTATAGTCAGAAAGTAAGTTGAAAAGTTATGGTCTCCTTCAGATTTCTGAGGATATAAGTGATATTCCCTCTTTCGGCCTCTTGCTCTTTGTAAAGTTAAGTGACTGACTGGACTATAATATCCAGTCTTATCTCCTCTTATTTTGGATATATTTAATTAATCCTCTATTAACACTTTACAGCTTGACTATTCTTAATAAGAAAGCTTAATTCTGGTGTGGGAAGGAAATACTAGTGGAGTGAGACATACGTGACTGTACAGCTCCAGCAAGTTAGGCAACATACTGTCCCATACTGAAGAAAGTAGCTGCTGAAAGAAAAGTAAATATTTATATTTGCAGGGTGAAAAAACCCAACTCTTTTTAAATGGCCCACACATAAGTATGGAAGTGTTTATTTTATGATATTTTGAGGGTCATGAAATCAAATTAGTATCAAATGAATTGGCTTGATATTAGTGAGGGAAAACAGAAAAATGAGATCTACAGTAACATACCTATTTAAAACAGGTATACCTATTGTATATGCTACTATATGTGTATGTGCCTCTTTAAAGAAGCAGGCACAAATTGGCTGCACCGGCACAAAGAGAAGCACCATCACCTCCATTTTATACAGAGGGTAAAATTGAGGCACAAGGGAGGTGACATCTTCAGTGCCACTCTGCAGCTCAGCTGGTGATAAGAAAAGGTGTTGCTAAGCCTCCTCATATCCCCCTCTCATATGTGGAGTGCTTTCTCTTGCCTTCTCCTCAAATACTTGATTCATGAAGTTGTGCTGCGGCCCTGGCTTTATTAGCCTATACAGAGCATCTTTATAGGTACATGTTATAGAGTACTGTTGCACCTCTTCAGTTGGGAAGGCTTATTCATTCTTATGGCAAGGGAGCAAACTTGTCACTCCTCCAGCTCATCAAGACTGCTGCAACAGCACAGCAGCTATCCTGGTTGTAACTGAGAACAATATTAATAAACTTTTTTTTAATCCTGTAATGGATTTGAATGTCCCTTATTCAGTCTAAACAGCAACAGCAGTAACTTCAAGTTCTATACTTAAATAGATAAATTCTGTGTATTTAATAGACAAATTTGCTTTCCACTGAAGGGGGACAGGACTTAATCACACTTTATGCTCCACAGGGAGGGATTAAGTTAACTTCCATTAGAGGTGGGTCTGGCCCTGCATGGCTACATGCATGGTCCATCTAGTTACACAAAAGGAACCAGATGGCACAGTTGTATCTAAATACCATAGAACTGTCAGAATAACCAGCAAAGTACAATTATTTATAATCCACAGCTCATTTATTTACCTTGTCTGAAAATTATTAATGATGTAGTTTGAAGAGTCATTGAAAAAGATGAGCTTACTCCATCTGAGGTCCAGGTAAGACCCTGGGTAGCCAGGAAACCCCAGAAATTTAGGATGGGGATTTCATGAACATGTCCCAGCTTGAACACAAACCAGCCAGACATGGGGTGGTGCTGAAGGGGAGCAGAGCCAGGGTAGCCGTGTTTTCCAACTTCTCAGACACTGAGCTATTTTCATGAGCCATATATTTTGTGCTTTCAGTAGGAATCATCCCCATTTATCCAAGACAGAAAAATGCATTAAAAAAAAAAAAAAAGCTCCTGGCAGATTTATCCAAAGCCTGAAATCTTAATTTTGCAATTTCCCGCAAGATTTCTGAGATTTCAATGGAGCCAATAGTTTAATCCAGTCAAGTGACTTTGTTTTTATTTACTGCTACACAGGAGCTTCTTTTTGGAGAGGAATACAGATTTTTACAAATATTTAGTCCAGGCAAACATTCGATGACAATTACTAAGAAAAAAAAATTTCTCAGAAATAACTTTACCTCTCCAGGGAAGGGAAAAAAAAGGAGTTTTATTTTTGTGGGAAATAGTTGAAACATGAAACAAAAATGTTAAGCATTTTATTTTGTAAAGCTATCAGAAATGTGTTGTTTTATTGCTTTTGGCGCAAGCATACACTGTTTTCCATCTGCACCACTCATGTTTCAGCACATACAACCTTGCACAACATGATATGAATGTAACTTCAGTATCTTATGTAATATGAAATTCCCAAGAAAGAAGGTAGGATGACTCAGGCAGATTGAAGTGCAGCTACACGGTGGGCCAGGAGAAGGCAAGCTCTTCTACTTCTAAAGCATGGTGCACGTAACACTCCTCATAACTCCTGAGGAACAAAGCTCGTGAGATGTACGGTGGCTTCTGCTCCCCTGAGCCTCCTGCAGGACTGTGGAGGGGCATTAAAAGTTTACTTGTTTTGCAGTAGTTGCTATCTGCAGCATCCTAAAAGTGGGATTTTTGGGGAGGACTGCGCAAGTCTGCAGCTTTTGATGTAAACCGCAGAGATCAGCCGTCAGCCCTGACTGCTCATCCCTGCAGTAGCCAAGGCTCAAACAAGAATTCACATGTTCCATAGGCAGCAGCTTATTTCTGGGTCAGCCATAACTTTTTCCTGCTTGTAACTGTCTCGGCTGCTCTGCGATTATCTCCAGCTGAAGGGAGCTTTTGCATGTTTTGCTTCAGTCTGTCACTGTATGAATGGAAAACGCAGTCTGCAAGTACAGAGCAAAAATGTATGTGTTTGTTGATCTGGTGGAAATCGGGCCAGCTCTATTATTGGCTTTGCTGTTGGCATTCTAGTTCAGGAACAGAATCTGACTTGCTGAAGCTGATTTTCATAAAACATTTTTTAATGATTTATATTCCTTCTTCAGGTATTATTTTTAAAGGACTAGAGAGAGGTTCGGGCCATTGCATTACATATATTAACGTGTAGTTTTGCGAGTATTTCTGGGCATGTATGCTAAATTTGAAAATTCAATGTACTTGCAAAATTGCAAATATAAATCAAATAACAGCTAAAGCATTTCCTCAGACCAATGGTTTTAAGTGCTCTCAACAGCTGGAAAAAGTGCAGAGTCTTTGCTATGCAAAATTGGCGTGTACAGATTTGGAGCCTAGACACACCTTTGCTAAACTACAGCAATCCATCATGTTTAAATGTGTTTGTTGTTAGCAGGGCACAAGCATGATTTGATGACCATGGTGTTCTGAAAAAAAGAAAACTATGCTCATCTTGAGAAAGGCAAGAAAAAAAGCTTTTGGGAACCAGCTTAAGTTGAAAGGGGAAGTTGTGGTTGTCATCTGCAGCATTTTCTGTTTTGGCATTTTAGAGCTTTTTTTGGAGAGAAATGGATAAGAAATTAGCAAAATACTTAAGAATTTGTGAAAGCACATGACCTTCAGAGTGAAATTTAGGACTGTAGCACATGAAGTCTCATATTTTAAAAATTATTTATACAGTTCATGATCAATCTTAGCAGTTGAGAATAGCCCTTCAACTTTTTCAACATAAATCCTGCTGCTCCATGGGGCGCAGATCCCCCATGGGTGCTGGGCTCCCCACGGGAGCCTGTCCTGCACCTCCCTGTGACCCTGGAGGTGCCATGACCCCCAGGCACCCAGCCAGGGAGCGGGGTGGAGGGGAGGCAACCGGTGTTCATCTAAACTTGGGGAACAAAAATGAGCTGGTAGGCAGAATCCAAGTAATATCTTCATTTTTAAATAAATTTTCTTTCCTTTGAACATTGACACTCTTTTATTTTCCTTTCCAAGATGTAGCTGTAAACCAGTTTATCAGATACAAATAAAATTTTCTTAAATTCAGCAGAAGAGAATAATGAATTGGTTTTATAGGCCTATAAAACAACCTGAGTCTATGAGTATTTTGAAATAATGGTATCAATTAGGATCTGTAATGTATTTTGGGAGATATCATAAGAAATGTGGCAGCAAATTCATTTTTTCCTTTCAAAATGATCACCTGCAATATGTAATAAAATGCTAGGATGTACTCATAAAAGAGCCATTGCAGTATCATCCCTAATATATATGCAAATATTTCATCACTTTGAAACTTTGAGGCACATGAGAAAGCTGTTAGAAATTAACATCAGCTTCCAGTTGCCATATAAATCAAAGCAACAGCTCTTCTCTAAATAAAGTACCAGCTTAGGGAAGTAAGCTACTTTGATTAAATGCTGATGGGAATTGGCCCTGCTCGGCGTCATTGCTGTTGACAGGCAGAACTTGGCTCTCATCCCTGTTTGCAAATGTCATGACGTCTGCCATCGCTGCTAGCATGCCTTGCGCTGTTCTCACCTTGGGACCATCACCTTTGCAAGGTGAGGACCTTTGCAGTTTAAAGGACATTGTAGTACTCTCTGGTCACTGCACCAAACAGAGTATCTTGTTCTGAGGGAATCCAAGAAGTTGAGAGGGGATGAAAATACCCTGGTTAAAGCTCTTTCCTCTGAAAAACTTCTATGAAATCACAGACTGTGGCATGTTCTCTGCTCTTTGTACCAAAAAGCACAATAATTCTGCAGGAGACTTCACCCTGCACAGCAGCAGGAGGGAGCGGGATGCCTACCCCTATTAACACATTTCTGGAATAAAGCAGTCTGAAGGAAATAATCAACATTTTTCCAAAGTTTTTTCAAGTTGGAAAAAAACCCCACCATATTGCTCTCTAGGACTGAATGATCACAACAAGATGATTACAGAGACGATTGAGTAGAAGGTCAGGAAGGTCAAATTACATTAGTGCCCACTGTGATGCTGCAATGGGCAGTGTCCGTTCAGGAGCAACTGTTGCTCAAGTAGCAGCTTATTTTTTAAGGTCCATAAAGTACTCTTGCCCTCAGTGGATGGAGAAAATGATCATTTAATCTCTTATGGAAGACTGTAAATTAGAAATCATTTGTTCCCAACCAGATGGGGAAGCACGGAGAAATGGGACATTTATTTTAATAGGTGTCAAGAACCAAAAGATACAGATAGTGCATCAAACTCATTTTCACTTGTCCTCCAGTGTATGCATTCATTTGTATGCATATTCAACTTTTTATCCGTCCCTGACAGATGAACGGTGAAAACAGTATCTAGCTCTGCACGGAACTCAGAAACTCAAACCAGCTAATGAACAAAGTGGTTTTGCAGCCTGCAGCTTGTCCTGCCTGCTGTCTGGTGTTGCCCTCCCACCCTCTGTTCTTTAAAATAAACTAAATGGCATTGTGGGTGTAGAAATGGACACTCTGCAACAACTCAGCTAAGCTCCTGCCCTGCTAATGCCAACTTGTTCCCTATTGACAAGCAAGTGTATTCTCCTTCTAGTCTAACTTAAAATGCATCAAGTAGTGAGGCTCTGGTGGAAGTTTATTTCACAGGATAATTGATTTCACTGTCAGAAACAGAGCTGAGAAAATAACTCATGGCAAATAATGTATTCAATGAATAAGGTTTCTTCCCTTGCCTATGCTCATTCTGCTAGCAGGTCATGAGTCCCTTGACTGTATTCATTCTTCGGAGTGTTTTGTACACTGGTTTGCCAACAGGCAGAGAGCCGCTCATTGCAGGTGCATTCTTCCCGGACTGCTTTGGCTGGTTATTCACAAAATTTCCTTGCTGGACACAAAACTTATATTCAGAAAGGTCTGAGCAAACCACCAAGGCTCATAATCTCTCAGGAAAAGAAAAAAGAGGATGAAATATGAGTCAACTGCCAAAGACAGGAAGACTCTTATTGGTGAGGAGGACACACATGGAATACGAGCTGTTCTCCAACACCTCGACTATATGTTCAACACCATGAAGACAGGTGGTTTGCTGAGGCAGCCTTCTTGCCATCCAGCAACATTTCTTACTGAATCCTGTCATTGTGCATCATCCTTACTCCTCCATTCGTGTGAGCACTATATAGACCCCAGAACTCAGTCCTACTTCACATCTATTTTAGACAGCATCCCTAATTAATGGCAGAGCTGAGAACAGACCCTGGATCTGACTCTCGGCTCTTTTGGCCCATAGTATTTCTGAAAAATTTCAAAAGCACAACATGTCAAGCAAAAAAAAAAAAAAAAAAAGTGAAAACTTCTGCATACTGTGTAATTTCAGAAAAAGAAACATTTTTGCAACTAAATGTTGAACTTTTTAGAGCTAAACTCCAAGGAAAGTTGCACCATGTGCTAAGGTTCTACTCTGTTTTTTTAAAAAGATCAAAAGCAGTAGTCTAGTGTGCATTAGGGAATATGTTTACATATTCTCTGTAAGTTATATAGCATAGAAAATGTTGCCCATTAAATAACTATCATTAAAACCTCATGACTCCGTCTCCAAGAACTAATGTTTCTTTGCCTTGCCTCTCTGGCGAAGAATTTATGATGTACATGCTCCCCACACAAGCCATGACATTGCTCATTCCTGAGGCAAGATGTCTTCTTATTGGCAGACATAAGGGTGAATGGTAGGAGAACAGCAAAGTTACCAGTACTGAGGAGCAGTGTCTTCAGATTTAGCTTGGTCTTATGGAAAGTAAAACATGCACGAGAGGAAAGAAAGAAGAAACACAGGTCTTGGCTGTAGCCGGACGAGCAGACATGGTTTATTAGCCAGTGCAAAGCTGCAACAATGGGAAGGAATAGCTGCTCCTACCAGCAGCATGGAAAGTCCAGCAGTGTGGGGGCTGGCATTAACTGCTTTTATATTCCTTCATGGGAACAGCTACTAACTCAGTCCTGCTGATTGCAAAAAACAGGAATTTCATGCTTTGAAGAACTATAATAATGCCTTTGTATGTGCTTATACTATGGAAAAAAAGGAGAAGCAAGCTCCTTGCTTTCAAGTTAGAGATGAGTGCTGGGTAACACTAGAAATGGGTTGGATGCTGTGGAAATAATTCAGGTAATACATTTTGTTCCCACAACGATGCCTTGTTTATAAATTACTTCTGGATCCTGCACTCCTGTGGTGAATTATCTACTCTGCTTAGCCCCCAAAAGCATGACTGATTGGTAGGAGCATGCTCTGCCATGGTCTCCAGCCCTCTGCTCCCCTTCCCACCTCCCATGTCCACCTCTGGTGACACAGCCCTGCTGCTCAGGTAGAAGGGCCCGGCACAGGCTTCACTGGCTGGAAATGCTAGTGGGGAGGCAGGACCCATGGAAGAGGCTTTTGGGGGTGGTTTAGGGGCTGAAGTATTTTGGGGTATTTCCACAGAGTGGAAAAAGCTGATGCTCACAACAGCAAGCAGATACCACCAGCCTGCTGGTAGGCAGCAGCTGGCTTCCTACCCAGCTGCTGGGGACTCCAAAATACATGGTCCTGAAAGCCAAAGGGTCCCTCCGCTGAAGGTGAAGGGGAAAAAATCTCTGATAAAGCACTAGTGAAGGCACAGAAGGGCTTGTTATGTTCCCATTATTTATTATTTACAGTAGCAGCCAGATGCACATCCCTTTCCCAGGCAGTACTTGCTGTGTGGAGCTCATAAGCAGACTGACAGGTCAATATGCAAACTCTGAGAGGGGAAACTACCGCAGACTCCAAAGTGCAAGATGGAGGTAGGTCACCCCTGCACAAGACAGGGCAAAACCAGAAAGCACTGGTTCTCTGGACTGCTCGAGGACATTTTAAGAACCAAAAGGACAAGTGCATAGCAATGAATTTGAAAGATGGTTTCACATCTTTTCTTTTGCTTCTCTTTTATTAGATGGACACCAACCACTCAAAGATTTTTGAGGAGGCACATCTTTTTCCTTGTATACCCACTAGGGCTTGTGCTGGCACAACATGTTAAGTGTGCATGCAAACTATGATTTGGTGCACAGAGTAAAAGAAAGAGAAAATCTATTCTGACATTTTCCCATTCTAACAGTCCCTTGACTTTCATAATGCCAGTAAACGACACCATTTTGGATGACAAATTTGACAGGACAAGGTACTGAATCACAGTGCAATGTTACTGCCCTGCATGGATGTTGGTAAGGTGGTTATGCTAGAGCTGGAGCTCAGTAGCAGTCCCCAAACGATCTGTGAGTAGGTGCAGGCTCTTGTATCTGTACCCTTTTGCAACCTGCACAGGCAAAATCCCACTTGCATGATTCTTTTTAAAGAACTGCCATTTATAAAATCAATTCAGAGCTATGAATTTCAATGAGGACATTGTGTTGTATGCTAGGCAGCCAACACCTCGCCTGACTCTTCAGGGATAATTAAGCCAGTTAGCTTACCTAATGGGATGGCTGAACCCAGAGTTTAAAGGGTATGTTTGGATAAGCATACAAAACTTATCCCAGCTCCTGAGCCAACAAGAAACTGCATGTCCTGTCTTGCTAGCATGATCAATTCTTGCTCCTGAGGGCTGGTCACGTTTTCTTCAGCAACATCATCTTTCATCCAACTAACCTCTAAACAAAATACAAGTGCAAACATTTGCAGAAAGTCTAAATCTAGCACATCTTCTGAAAATTACTAGAGCTCTAGTTTGGCCCTGATTATATCTTTCAATACTAATCACTAACTTCTAACTAAATGCAGGGAGTTCTTCAAGGTTACCCGCTGTGCTTTCTGCCCCTGCCCTGCCTTGGTGCTCAAATGTTTTTTCCATTGTAGTGGATCAAAACAATCAAGGCAATGGGGCAAAGTGGTTTATTAATGTGGTACCTATGGCATTTAATAAAAAACAAAAACAAGTGCTTGAACAAAAATCAAAAGATGGAAAAAATAACATTTTTTTATTGCAGGAAGCACACAGATGAGGGAAATAACTCTAGAGGAAGTATAAAGACATAGCATTTTTAGAGAAAAGAGGAGACATGCAATCTTCTGCGTGATTTGGGGCTTTTTGTTTGGATGATGCTGAGCAACCCTTCTTTTTAGCTGATGCCTAGGAATACAAATTGTCTACTAAATATCTGCAGCTGCAGTCTGTTCTGCTATTGAAGTGGCTGCAGAATGTCACTGCTATTTGCTTTGTATAGAAGAGTGAAGGGGGAAGGGTTCAAAGAGAGACAAAGACCACAGTAGCATTGCTAAGACCTGTGTATTAAACCTGTGGTTTTTAATGTTTCCCCTTTCAGTTTACCCTGCTCATGATTTGTTCAGTAAGAGAAAGAGAAGTGGCAGCACAAGGATAATTGAACCGCCTGGGCTTGGTCAGACCTGTGTTCATTTTGAGATGATTATTATTTACTACTTGCAACATGGTAGGATCTAGAAGCCCTGGTCATGGCCCAAGATCTTCTTTTTCAAGGGACAAATGCAGACAAAGGCAATGTAGCCTTTTAAAGGACTAAAGATTTATTGATTTTTTTTTAAGAATGTCTGTAGTATGCAAAGTGTATTCCATAATGCAGCACATCACATTATAAATAACACACAAATGGCATACTGGAAGCCAAACAGAATGCAAAGCACAGCTTTTTCAAAGGCTAGAAAGAGTCATAGCACGCAAAATGATCACACTGAGGCTCAAGATACGAAACTCATATGACCCTCTGGGATTAGAGATGATGTGCATCTTTCACCTTCAAATATGAGTAATTAGCAACAGGAATAAAGGAAGTCATAGGAAGGTTATATACTATCGTACCACTAAAGTTAGAGCTTTCTTTCAAGTCCATCTTATCTGTGATTTACGCCTGCTGGAACACCAAAATAACTTTTTTTAAAAAGAGTGAATCAATTATAATACAATGTTAGACAACAAGACAAAGATCAAACGGTCACATTTTTAACATTTTAGTATAGTCATTTAAAATGCAATATCCGTGTTGGGCCACAGAGAGGAATCTGTCCCTTTAGAACCAAGTATGGCATGTGTGTGTGGAAACCTGAAAATACACGATGTTCCTCTTCAGCTCTGAATTCCTTTATTTAGTATCAGATAATATCACCACTGTTCAGTCATGAAGAGTGTGAATCCCACTATCTTCCCACTGCCTTCATGGGGGTTAAGGGCTTTATTCTCTCTGACAGACACACCTGCCCATAGTACCTAGTTGTCAGACTAGGTGGATACAGAAAGCAAGGTGAATTACTTCAGGAAATAGAGACAGAGAATCATACAGCACTTTAAATCATTTCAGCTACCTGTATTTATCGGAAACAATCTAAATAACAAACTTACTTAACCTACAGTTAACAAAAATCTCTCTAATTCAAGGCATTCCTTAGTCATGTTTAAAAATCCAGACATTATACTATTCAACACACTTGGAATAATTCTGGTTGTGTTTTGAATAGATAATCAACTAAAAGATTATACCCAAGTCCTATAAATTAAACTTAGATTCACAAAAAAATATACCTCAGTTGCATCACGCATGTGTAACTCTTCAAGATGGATATATTATGATTAATAACAGATCTGAATGTTAATGTCCTTTATTTTTCATAGTAAACATATTATTGAAATATAGTTAATCAAAATTATGTAACATATGCTACATGTAGTAGTGTGAGTACAGATTTTTGTAATAAAAATGACAGCTGAAGTGCTATTGAGAGGCAGAAATATGCAGTTCCATGAAAATAGGTGTATGTTTCAGACTCTTACGCTTCACAATGGCAGAGGAATAAGAGTAAAGAAGTAAAAGAGAGGAAAGGAAGGGAAGAATTAAATCGGAGGCAAAGACAACATATAAATATGCTGGAAGGCAGGTAAATATATTGAGAAAAAAAGCAATGGCTTGGTAAACGTTAGACTAGTCTTAGTCTCTTGTTCATAGAGTCACAGAATCGTAGAATAGTTTGGGTTGGAAGGGACCTTTAAGGGTCATCTAGTCCAACCCCCCTGCAGTGAGCAGGGACATCTTCCACTACATCAGGTTGCTCAGAGCTCCGTCCAACCTGACCTGGAATGTTTCCAGGGATGGGGCATCGACCACCTCTCTGGGCAACCTGCGCCAGGGTTTCACCACCCTCAATATTGAAATGAATGCCCATTTACTGAAGCTTTTCCTGGTTTAGGTGAGTATTTGTGGATATATTAGTAGCTTGACTGGGTCAGGGTAGTATCATAGCTGAACATTAAGTGCAGTCATTGATACGTGTGGTCATTTATGCTGACAGAACGAGTTTCACTGCATTTCTGCTCTATCGGCTGATTAAGATATCTTTTCAGGATTCATCTCCAGTGTCTTCTCCAACCAGTGGTTGACTGAGTACGATTTGCCCGTGTGCCACAGCACAGCAATCTCTTGCCAGCAACTGCAGACAGTGTGACTGTTCTCATCACACATGCTGCAGCACTCCTCTCCATCCTTGCCTTGTCTGACCGAAGGGAATATGCCAGTTTTGAGAGCTTCTCTCTTTTCAGAGGGTATTTCATCGTCCTCTGTATTACCGCACATGAGAGACGTTCAATAAAGACATGGGAACCTCTGAATGATTTACTGAAGTAAGCATGTAATAACAGCAAGAATTACAAGTTTTCTCTGTTTTTAAATATATTGCTGGTTCCCAGTAGTATTTCTTATGGTAATATTAGGAGCAATTGTTAAGCCAGTGTAGTTTGCTAAAATGCAGCTGTAAGCTGTTTTTTCGCTCTCCTGCAACTGAGATTTTTGAAAAGATTAAAAGCATTTTACCTTACTTTAAGCCCCTGAGAACCGTAGAACCATTCATAAGTATTGGTGACCTGATTTCTGAGAGCAGTTACTGAAATTGTGCATAATTTGGGGTTCTGTGCCCATGTATGTCTGAAAGCCATTTTCAGCCATCCAAAACTCAGATGTGCAGCTGGAACCACCTCTATGAGTCCTCTCCATAACCAAGTGAAAGGGTTAGGCACCTCTAAAGGCCAGTGATGTCTGTAAAATATACCCATCAATGATACATTGAAGGCGCTTACCTCTTCCCATGACTTCAGAGAAAGCTGGGACATGAATGGCAGAGAGCCTAGGCAGCTGACTTGGACTAAATGTTTATTTTTTTAGTGTTTTTTAGTGCTAGAGGTAGGTGAGAAGAGTCACATCCTAATTCACCATATGTTCACTTATTCCGAGATAGTATAAAAGGTGATCTGGCTAGAATGATAGTTCTGTTTTCCGATCTCGTGTATGTGGAGATCTGCACTTGAACTTACCTATTTTATTACTTTCGGTGTTTTATTTCCAATATAATCACACATGGATTATATCAGACGGGTGCACTTCTTACGGAAACAGCTAAAAGTGGTTAGAGGTGACACATTGAAATTTGATTCTTTTTCCCTTAGCTAAAGGAAAGCAAAACAATTACCACTCTAACTATTGAATGTTTGAACATCAGTGTGTTCTTAAAAACATATTGTTAGTTTATAGGGTTACTACTCATCTCAGAAAGGCAATTCTGCTGGCAATTTGGCTGTTAGGAGCTGCTGAAAAGAAATTAAAATCTGGGCTGAGCAACACTGAAAGAAAATAATCTGAAGGCTTTAACTGATCAATTGATTCTACACTGTAACATAACTTCATTCAGCAGCTCTTTTTCATATCACTTCTGTAAAATGAGGAGGGAATTTCAGCTGGCAAGATGGATAGCTCACAAAGACTGCAGAATGGCTTGCCTGGGACTGCAGACACTACCCCAACGGCAGGGTTCAACCTGCCTCTTGCTTAGCAGGGATTTCTGTGGGCTCCTGGGGTACAGGGCCAGTGCCAGTGTCTTTAGGGTAATGAGCTGATGATGATGCTGGGACACTGGGGAACATCTGGGGCTGCCGCTGCTGGTGTGCCCTGTCGGGGAAATAGCTCCTCTTTTTTTGAAATAAACTGTCGTGTTACGTTCCTTCATGGCTGTATACTTTGGTTGAAGTTGGAGGGCACTTGCCGTATTTGTGTGTGCTGTTTACAGTTGTTTCATTACATGAGGTGTTTGTAATAACCTCCACAAAATTCCCTCTTATGGAACCTGGCCCCATCAAATCTGGTGAATGGGGATTTCTATCGAGCATAGCTGTATCTTTGCTTCATGTACCAAGTAATTCGTGTTATTTTACGCGTCCTAAATAGACATATTTCATATAGGAAATTTCAAACTGCTCTAAGCAACAGCATCCTACTGCTGCATGAAGTACTTAGATATTTTGTCCTACAGTAATAAAATGGAAGAGGTAAAGTGGCTGGATCTGGCTTATGAAAAGTTTATGAGTGCACAGAAGATATTTGTATATATGACACTTAAATAAAAAATAATTAATAATGAATAATGAATTCAGACCCATATATTATATTCACATTTTTGAAATATTTTATAAATTAACCAAAAAACTTCACCACATAACTGAAAAACAAGTCAGATAATTAAACCTATGAGAAATTGGACAGTCTGAATGTATAAACACCTTTGATGTTATTGATAAACATACCAAAGCTACTTTTCGATTAAAAATAATAGTTTTATTCAAAGAGTAACTTTCTGAAAAGATATACTTTCCATCAAGAAAAAAGCATATTCTGATAAACCCTCAAAACCCTTTTTGTTCACAGACTGTTTGACAGCAATGCTCTGGGGCTGCTGCCCACCAGACCCTGCCGCAGAACCCCGCCTCCCACTGCTAGGGTAAATCCATTGGTTCGGTCTGCTTTGTAAAGCTGGGTTTCCTTCTCTTTGCTACTTTTTCTGCAGGTGTTTTCCCCTGGTATTATAAGAACTTCTGTTTATTTCCCTTTTGGATTTTAAACTAGCAGTTTGGAGCAGTAACTGTATTATTTGCTCCACCGATTGGCTGCATAAAGCTGTTACAGACATTTTATTCAGTAAAGGCAGCTGGCTAGGCAAAGGCAATGTTAAATACTATCATAGCTATAAAAATAAAACAGAGTTTAGGATCATAACTGTAGCAATAACCTTGCCCTAATAGTATAAAACAAAATAGGACCCATTATGGATTTTTTTTTTATTGCCATCTGTCACGATTTCCATTTTGGATGATTCTGGAACAGTTTCATAGTCTCTTCACACTAAACAAGCTTGGAATAAAATGCAAGTCAAAAGGAAATGAGATAGCGTTAAATCAACTGGTCCTGGTAAGTGCAAACGTTGGCATCATCATCTTGATTTATTTCTTCCTATCCTTTAGGAAGGTGGCATATGGTCTCCATTCCAGTGAGAACGTATGAGTTGGGAAAGGGGGAAGAGCACAGAGGCACAGAGCATTTCTGTTTGAGTAAATCTTGAAATCACACCACTACAGAAGGGATACAGAAAGTAAAGCATTCTTACCTCTGTCAATGGGCATTTCTACAGACTTTTGGCTTATCCTTCCTACTACCAGTTAGTCTCATTTTCTGAATGTTTACTGATCACCAGAGAAGACCTCCACTCTGAAAATCTCAGTCCTCTTTCTTCCCTGTATGCCACTGACTGCCTTTTCCAGGTTTTCCATAGTGAGAAGGTCCTTCAGGTAGCAAAGCTCAGCAACAGGATCTCACAGCTCACCAAAACTACTTTTATTGTCACTATGAAGGTCATAGCAGAGAATCCGAGATCTCCTATGGGCAGCTAGGGAAGGTATTCTGACAAGGTGACTAGGATAAGCAGAGTTATAAAAAAATTTTATGCCAGAAGAGACCTTATCTTCTAGGGCTCTGCATTTTATACAAGAGATAGCTAGAAGGGATGTGCTAAAAAGACCATATTATCATACTATGAGAAACAATATCTCTGTAGAAAGAGGAATCCTAGAAATCCCTTGTGGCTGATGGAAGCTGTCCTTGGCTGTATCTCTGCTGAGCGTCCTTGAGTAGTCATCGGTTGAGGTGGAGGAAGAGAGGAGGGGAGGTGGCGGAAGATATAGAGGAGGTACTATGCGACTGACCCATCTTCTTCGTTACCTACTGCTTTGTCAGTCTTTGGGCAACCCGGAAACTAGATTTGCCATGCTTTTAAGGTTTGCTGTCTGAGTCACTGTTAATCAGCACACAGTCAAACTTTCTGGCCATGCTCTGGCTGCCTACTGTGAAGACCCACAAGAAATGTTGCTGCCAGCGATGAGTCCTCACTTGTAATTAAGGAGCTATATCATCACTATCAATACTGACCCTACTTAAGCCAAGGCCACTGTATAAATTTCTGCCATCAAATCTAAGTCCATTAGGAGTATGCAAAATTGTGGTCTGTGATTTATGGTTACATGAGTGAAGAGCCCAGCATTGACGGGGTTATACTCCCTCTCTCTCTATCACTTTAAATTCAATCTCGTTTCCACCTACAAGAGACTACAAGCTGCCATGGGAAGAGCATAGCTGGAATAGTCTAACTACAGATACAATCAGAGTTTTTTGATAGCAGGCTATGTAATTCTAACTATGCTGGAACGGGTTGTTTTTTTCTGCAGCATATGAAAACAGTCCTTAGCAATTCCCCAAAATATGAAACAAAAGGATTTTAAGTGTTAATATTTGTCACCAGATTAAGATGTCCTCATCTGGGCAGGTCCATGCAAATTTTTTTTTAATTTCTGTTGAAATTATTTTAGTATTACAAGGTTTGTTTATAAGAAATTATTTTAAATCCAAAATTGTTTAGTTGCCAGCAAATTGAGTTATAGTAAGTATTTATTTACAAATTTTTACATAGACTTCTAATTCATTATTTCACTAATCCTTCTTTCCCAAAGCAAGGAATTAATATACTGTAACTGTAGAGAATTTCCTTGACTTTACCTCTTCCTTTTCTAACAAAATCAACCTGGAATGAGAGAATTTGTTATCACCAGGACAAATTTTCAAGTACCGCTAAATGTAGGAGTAAAACAGAGAGTTTGGGCAGAGGTCCCTGAAACAAAGTAGAGCAGCTGCTGGCCTGTCGGTATAAAACATCCTACAAATGCATAAACATGTGACATATGTTCACTGGAACATTTTTGACATGATTTTGGCTCAACATACTGTGTATATCTTTCCATAAATGCTATATATAAACTCTGCTTTAATATTCACAGAATTGTGTATAATTTCCCAAAAGCATAAATTAAAGAGACAATATTTCTCTGTCATTAAATGTTTATGTCCTAAAATAAAAATCCAAGGTTAAAATCATTTCCCAATTGCCACACCAAGATGACGTCACAGAAAATATACATACATGTATATGACATGTATATTTGACTTTCAAAAGTCAATTAAATGCTGTATGCTGCCGTGGCAGAAGAGAATTAGTCACTTTTGTAGTAACTGAGACAACTTGGTGCTTGGTTTTCAGCAGTTGTAGAAGTTGAGGGAAATCTGGCTGTTATTTCCTTTAAATGATTAATTGAGGGGCATTGCCAGTATTACATCTAGCGTACAACGCTTTCTGAAGAAGGTTTGAAAATCACTTCTTCCTGCAGCAAAACTCTAGCACTGAATAATTTATCCCCTTCTCTCTGGTTTGCCCATTCAAAACAGAAAAATACTCTCAACAACCAGACATTTCCACCCAGCGATCTCCTTCCAAAGACGTTGACTGAGTCACAGCCACCCCCAAAGAAACCCAAACAAATCCCCAAAGTATGAGGCAGCCTGCAGCTTGCCAGTACTCAAAGAGGCAGGGAGGAACCAGCAGGGGAGAAGATGGGAATTCAGAGATGAAGCCCGATGACCTGGAGGAGAACAGGCTAGCAAAGCTTTTCTGAGGCACATACCCCATGCCTGGCAGAGGGGGACACCACTGCTCACATCCATCACAAGGAGAGTCCCCTCACTCCTATTGTCACCCCCAGCTTGGCTTTGACCATGGTTTAGTGCTATCACCCAAGCCGTCAGTATCTTCCTCCTACCGGCATTTCCAATGGGTTTGCTCGTGGGAGGAAAATGGCTGGTGGGGGCCGAGGGGTGCTTGGCAGTGGGATGTGGGGCCCTGCTGGCTCCCTGCCCTACACCATGGGATGGAGGCATAACCTTTATCTGATGGCTGCACTTGGCTGGGTCCAGAAAGCCACTGCTCTGAGGTCTGCTGGCAGCACTTGCTCCTGGCTGGGACCGGGGGCTCCCTCCATCCCATGCTGTGCTCCCCCTCTGCCGTCGCCACCGTTGGGGCTCTTGGGCTGCCTGCCACTTGCCCCTGGCAGGGCATAAATAATGTATTATCTACATAAGGGGGAAATTGTTTGTATGCAGCATGCCAGATTTTATTTGTTTACCTTTCTAGGCTCCATCTGAGTTTTAAGAGTCCATTTCATTTGGCACTAGGAAGCCTTATCAGAAAAGTAGCGAGATACATAGCGTGGGTCTTCAGAGGAAAGAAGTGTAAATTTTGCTTGGCATTTTTTGTGTTCTTAAAGATCTTAATGTTTTACAAAGTAACAAGTTACATACTATTAATTTTTATATCATCTACATACCGGTGAATAAGTCTATATCCAAAACCTATTTCCAATTCTACTGTTATTTATCTTGTATAACGTTATTTTGGTCAGGAGCAAAGCTGCTAAAGTAGACCATTGTCATCAAGAAACTGAATCAGTATGTTTCTCAGTCTGACTTCAGAAACTGTAGTTCCCATTGCAATTTTTGTGGTTGTTTTGGTACAAATCTCACTTGCAGAAACAGTGGCACAAATTGTCAGAACCAGAAGGTGTGTCTGGATCCATCCTGTGGGTTTGGTTTCTGCACTTACTCCCAAGCCACGGCTGGGACACGAGAGAGTGACATTTGCCACAGTGAGAAGCACCCCAGAGCGTCAGCACCTTCACCTGCGCAAAAATATAGCCTTATCTGGGTGGAAAAAAAGAAATGAAACCCTTAATTCAAATGATAACTGGCTTTTTCAATCAGGCCACACAATTACATTTGTGATTTAATTTGATGCAGTTGTAAAGTTCTCCTTTCATTTATTGGTTGTAGAATATTTGAAAATGCACAGAATGAGAAAGACACTGAAAATTGCTTGCAGCTAGCAGAAATACAATTTCATTCTGTATCGGTATAGGATGTATGTGTCATTCAGTGCCAATGGAAATTTTTGTATCTTTTCATTTTATGCTTATTGCTAAGTCAGACAAGAGACATTATTCACAAAGTCTCATCAGCTCATACAGCTATGAAAAGCAAGATGACAGCAATTAAACCAGGTTAATTCTGTAACTCTCTCTCTGCTCGCTGTATGAACAGCCAGCTAGCAAGGTCATTCCTGGACAGGAGGTGCTCCAGAGGGTGGATGTGGAGAAGGGCAGCTACACCAAAAACGTCTTGTTTAAGGAAATGAAACAAAATGAAAAAACAAACAAACAAACAAAATGAAATCCTCCCAAAGCCCTCTCAAAATAAGAAAGCAAAAGTAGTTTGAAAGTCACCTTCAACCACTTTGGAAAGAACCAGACCAAAGGTGAAATCCTCTGCCGACCTCGTTTGGTCAGCATTTATTTACCTTGACATCTATATCTTGACATTTGTTTGAGATCAGGAACTAAGTTGACCAGTAGCATTTCTATATAGCATCCTCCAGACAAACTGCAGCCTTTGTTGTTCTCAGTGCGGTAGGAAAAGTTGGTGGCAATCTCTACCCATTCATAGAAAATAACATAGTAGAGAATTAATTTTTTTTCCTTAAGAATTTGAGTATTATTCTATCCGTAAGAATAAGCTTTCTTCACAGCAGGGAATATGCCATATTCTGGAAACAGTTGCAAATTAATTTCTCATTTTCCATAATAATTAGTATTGTACATATTATGCTATACAGTTGGCTATTAGTAATAAGTAACTAAAATCTTTTGGTGTGAGCAGAGGGCTAAAACTAATAAGACTACAGAAATCCTAAACTCAGTTCTAAAGGAAAAAAAGAGTGGTCAGGGGGTCAAGGAAAGACTTAAATGATGTACGGTCTCTACCTTACTAAGAGAGGAATGAGATAAATTCTGATTTTTGAAGATTGCCTAAATATCTATGAAGGTTTCTCTATTTTTTTTCTTGAGGTTTACTTTTATAGAAAAACATCCTTTTAAGGACAAGGGCTTGTTGCAGAAATTGCAGGGTGAAAGGCCATAGCCTGTGGTATTTAACAGGTCACATTCTGTGATCATCATGGTCCTTTCTGCTACTCAAATAAAGCAGCTAAATATCCTCATCTCTAGCAAGCAGTTTACAAAATGCTTTGACAGCCTCATGTAGCAAAAGCTGTAATTAAGATTATCTGATATTATCTTAAGAGGGATGGACAGTTATACAGCCACATCTACACTGAGAGGTGAGAGTATGTATGGCACAAATCAGCGTTAACGAGGGTCCTCGGGCTTCCTTCACCCTTTGCCTTCTCTGTCCCCCGCATTTCTCCTCATCCAGAAATCATCCCTGAAAAATTCAAGGCTGAGGGAAATATGTCCTAATTGAAAACAAAGCCCCATTGAGTAAGAGGGATCAGTACATTTTACTCAATTAGAGTCTATGTTTGACACTGTGAGCCATAATTTATCCAGGAAAAATGTGCCTGTAGTTATATAGCAGCCCTCCAAACTGACCTACAACCTTAGGGAATGAATTTTGTTCTTGCATTCCTTTGAATCTGTATCTGCTGAACATTGCTGATGGCACGAAAAAGAGGTTTGGGGATTGCAGCCCTCTTCATTTGTCTTGATGTTGTCTGCCATAAATACTGTTGTCTGTGCGATGGCCGTGAGGCCGCTAACCAAGCAGGAGAACAGAGCTTAACAGTAACTATTAATGAGTTGACTTCTCAGTGTCTGTGGGCAATAAGGTCAATTTAACAGAAAAAAGGGGACCAGCAAAACATTCCATAACACTTAAATATAGATTTGCTATTTATTTGAGTTCAGTTCTTTGTCAAAGCACTGCTTTGTTAAGTCACCACTTAATCCTTTGACTGATGGAGGTCTTCAGGACCTCTTCTGAAGTTACTACTTTCTCTCGTGCCACCCTTTAAAGTATTTAACACCCCTAAATCTCTAAAAAGCACACTTATGATATCTGCTGCTTTTCTATCAATATTCTGTCTCTGTGGTTGCTTGGAACTGGACACCTTTGGGCATCTGGCCTTTATAATACCAGTTATATCAGTCACAGAGGGACACCCGCGCCTGACATCGGCTTACAGCTCATGCAGCAACACCTCTAGAAGCTGAACTGTCAAGCTCCTTGGTGCCTGAGGGATATCACCTATGCCAGCAGTACAGGAGATGAATATATAAGTGTTCAATCTTAGCATCTGAATTAAAGGCACTTCACCAGTTAAATAACAACAGTGTGTGTACAGAAGTTTCAGGATCAGTACGGAAGAAAAATTCATCCTCAAGACCCTGGTAAATGACAAAGTAAGTGTACATGGGGTGGGATGTGTGGTGTATTAAGAGCTACATTTTTGCTTTGTAAAGAACTTATAAAGAGTCTTCGATGTCTTTAAAAGTGCAGCTATATCTTAGAAAAACTGTAGCTTGAATTCATTCATGAACAGTCACATTTGTCAGTTTTTTGCTAATATAAAACACCTCACAAGCGCATACATTTCCAGTATGGAACAAAGATCACAGGCTAAGGTTATCTTTAGGTGGCAGAGAGCAAAAGAAGGTTAACCATTTCTTAACTTGTCACACGTATGGCATGAAGGCTTACAAAGATCTTTACCACATCACTGTTTTGGTTTTCATCTCACATTCATTGTTTCTGGTTTTTTTCCTCTAATTACTTTTTTTAGATGAGGGTGGTATTCTGTCATTTAGCCTACACATTGCTCCCATTGATGTCTTACTTATCAGGAAGGCACAGTGTATTTAAGAGTTAAACATCTAAACTAGCTGTTATTCACATATCCTTCCTGTGTGCTGGCCACCTCCACACCCACACATAATTTTCCCCTTTCCCTGTACCTTTTCGCCTCCCTCTTCCTTTCTCCCCAGTTTTCCTGTTTGATTCCCTTTATTGTCCCATTTACCAGTTCTCTCTGGGTCATTCTGAGAGTCATTTTGTGTCAGTGAATAGTGAAAAAACATCTGCTCCTCACACCATTGCCTTGACAGAGCCCTTCGCCGTTAGTGTCTGCTTGGAGGAAAAAGAGACTTTTTGTGTAAGAAGCTGCTAAGCCACCATAATCAAACCAGTGCTCAGGCCACATGGCCACCACCTTGTATTGGGGCAGATTCAGGCTTATATTTTAAAAAAAGTACTTTGAAGGATTTGAAGTTTTGGTGGACTGGGATTTCTGGGAGGGCAAGAAGCTTTGGGTTACTAGGGAGAATCTCATAAAGCATATTCACACAACCTCATTGTGCTCCTTGGGGCTGGCTACAGTCACTGGGAATTATCTCCATGTGCTCTAGCTACTATGGCAGTTATTTCTTCACTGAGTGGTGGAGAGTAGACAGCCGTAATTTATACATCAACAGATCTGGGGATTTAAGTTATGCAGCTTAGAACAAGGGATGAATTGTTTTGGTCAAGTATTTTTCGCCAAAAAAAAAAGACCTCTGGAGCCACAGTAAAATATTGTGATCTTGTACTTGATAAATGTACTCCTTCAAAAAGAAAGACAAAAAACCCTCAAAACTTGGAAAAAATTAAGTTTCACTTTAATCTAGTATCACCACATCTCTATGCCTTTCCCTTTTTAATGAGTAAATGTTGCAGAATTTCTCATATTTCTTTTAAAAATTTGTTCTTTATATAGCATGCAGGGTGCCACTACTGATAGTGCTGGTGACAGAAATCACAGGCGTCGACTGCTCAGAAGGAAAACAAGACAGCTTTATTCCTTGCAAAGGTCATAGCCACCACCAGCATCCCACTGCCGCTATTCATGCAATGTATTTATCTGAAATAAACCCTAGCAAGGGGACACACTACCCCAAGTGCTCTTTGTGCTCCACCAGCCTGTAGGTCCTTCCTGGGATTCAGTCACAAAAGGCAAAAGGTCAGTGGTTGGCAGAGGAGGTGTCCATTAAGGTCTAGACCTTATGACCTTAAGCTCTAGACCTAAGCTTAAGGTCATAAGCTTACCAGTAAAAAAAAATTGTTTGAAGGTTCCCTGTTTTCTTTTCCTGTCTATGAGTCTGCTGTGGTCTTGTTGGAAAACCTCTGGACAGATGGCTCCTCGAGGGGACTTCTCCCCACCAGGTTTTAGTAGGCTGGTAGAGAATTCAGCTCCCCTGCTATGCTGCCTGACAAAGGCTGCCCAAGGTTGAGTGTCAGGTGAAATGCTCGCCATAGGAGGAACAGAAGATAAATGTGCTCTATCAATCCATTGTGTTTATTGATCACACTGAGGTTGTGCTAGCTTGAAGACAAATAGGCCCAGAAATCTAAGACCAGAACAATCTTTGTACATCTCTGTATATATGAAATATAGATTTGAAAACGTCATATATGTAATGAAAACTTTACACAGGTTGGACAGTATTATTCCTAGTCTTGTGGATTGCTCATGTACTGTAAACAGCTGCCTCCCTTGCTGCGTCTCTGAGAGTAAATCACACAATGCTCGAGGTGCTTTCATATTTTAACAATCCTCTTTTCCTGTTGTATGGCTGGGAGGGACTTCCTACATTTCATGTAATCAACATGCAAATTTGAGAGCTTCCTATAAAATCCTGCAGTAAACAGGATGTGTTTGCTCTAAACAGATTTCATCCAGTAACAATTCACTATAAATTCAGCTAGCATCAACAAACTGTTATTTTCCCTCATGTTTCTCTCGTATCTTTTTCCTGGATCTTTGTTCTCCTGAACAACAGGAGAAAATCACTGCTATTTGTCCCTAGATTGAAATATTTAAGTAAAGCTGAAGTCACTGTCTACCAATAATGATAGTATTGTAGGAGCTAACTACATTCTTTTTCATTGTGAATGTAAAGTAGTAAATGGAATTACAATTGGAATAAATTAGATTCAGTAAAGTAGTTCGTAGGTATTGCAGAAAACTGAAATGGGGATAGGTTATTAGAAGTTTGCTACTTGAGATAAAAAGCAATTTCACAGAAGCTATGTTTAGTGAAGTGTACTAATAGAGTATAGATAATACAGACTTTAAGCACTTTGTTTAAAAAATTGTCCAAAAGATTGGCTCTGACACTATGTTGTAAAGGAAGAAATATTAAAGGGGAATTTCCAGTTTTACACATGCTGAAATTCCTTCCTGCTAGTTTTCAGTGCTGAAGGCAGAGATAATAACATGATAAGGAAGCCATAAAAACACTTTAAAAAAGTCTTCACCCAACAGACATAATGTTGTATAAGGTTGGGACATGGCAATGAGTCTCACTAGGTATTTACACAATGCAAATTAAAATATATACTGTCCTGATTTATAAGCTGCTGTTTTGAGAGAAATACTTTCAGAAACACTTTTTTTTTTTTTTTTTTTGCTTCTAAATAATCTTACCCAGGGTCAAAAGAGCAAACAAAGTAGATGCTCAGAGACAAATGTCAACAGTAACTTGGGCACCAAACCGGCGCCATGCTAAAATGGTTTGAGACTGGGATCAACAGTTGGCAGAGCAATAAGAGGGTGACAAAATGGGTTGATTTATTTTAAAGGGAACCTAAACATTGTGTTAATGTTGACAGTTGACAGTGAAAACACTGCTGAAAACTGAGTGTGAGACAGTGGTTTTCTCGATAGCCATAGGATGTCCTTGGAACAGAGTCTGCATCTCAATGAGCTAGATGCCACTTGCAGTACATTAGAAAGAAATTAGTTAGGGTTGAACGTAATTATAATGTCAGGGTAGTTTCTAGACTGAGATCCATCGTTCTGGTTAGGTACCATGTCATACTGAGGAAAAAATTAGCTTGCTTACAAATGCGTAGCAGATCGTTTCCAGACCAAACATGATGCCTCTCTCCACCTTTCTTCTTCCTCCCACTGCTTCTTTTTGTTTAAAGCACAGCTATAAAGACTTACATCTCATCTCAGCTGCTTTTGTCAGGACAGCTAATGAGCTGGGATGGGATGAGAAAAAAACACAGTGGGAGTGGGGTCATGGAGAGGTTAAACTTCATGAATTTATTCATTAGGATTCAGCTCACGACCTCCTGAAATGAGAATGTTATCATGAAAATTGTGGATGACACTGTTGCACAATGATGCTTCATGACAAGCTGTTAGAAAGACATGAAGGAAATAGTTTTCGTGGAGACTTTTATACATCACTGTGATAAGAAGACAAGGCCAAATTGAGCAAACAATGTCAGAAAAGTCCTGAAAACAATCTATGTAAGTCGTTTGTAAAGGAGAAATGCTCCAATTTAATTTAAAAAAAATAAAAAGGCAAGGATCTCAACATTCTTTTCTACTTTTCTGGAATTACAGTTGTGAGACATGAATAACATGAGTGTCTTGGAAATAAAAATATTATTTCATCCCAGTACTTTTGATATAGCAGAAATGTTGGCTGTGTGTTTTTTACAGGAGCAAAGAACCTAATTCTTTGAAAAGGAGAAAAAACAGATTTACAATCAGTTGCGATGGAGTCTGAAAGGTGCAGACTAATTGGAGGTATGACCCGGAGCTGAGCTAGCCCGTTTCAGCACACGGGCTCATAGCGCTGGAAGGTCACTTAAAGGGCCACCCTTTCTCCTGACCCAAGAAATGAGCCGTGTCTGGGTCAGTCCTGACAGGTGCTGTTCTGGCTTCTCCATAAAGGCTCATCATCATCTCCCAGAAATCTGGTTTAGTGCATCATTATCCTCTACTATTAGATATTTTTCAAGTGGCTAAATGAAATCTTCCTTGCTGTAACCTTGCTGAGACTACTGCTTCACGTCTTATGCACAATAAACCCTTTCCTCTTTGCCCTCTGTATATTTAAAAACTGTCGTCTTATCCCGCCCTCAGTTTTCTGTCCCTGTAACTTGCCACACCTCTTCTCTCAGGCACATTTAGGGGTCTTGCCTGGCTCCTGTTCCCCTATGGAATCCCGCTTGGTTCCCGTCTATCTCAAAGCCTCTGTTGCAGGCAAAGTCTTTTCTAGCTGAGTCCCCTCACCAGAGGAGAGGAAAGATTACCCGTCTCACAGCCTATGTCCCCATTTATGCAACCCAGGATAGTGTTGGCACCTCATGAAACAACATGCTATTCACCTTCTGGTTCACCATCAAACATGAACCATTTCTGCAGAGCTGCAGCCCACCGGCATGTTCCTGACTTGCATTTGCACAGTTGGCCACTGGCTTGCTTAAGTGGGTTAGCTAGCACTTGTCCCTGTCAAACATCCCCCTCATTTGCTGCAAACCATACAAACCTGCACTTTGAGATGAACATTTTGAATTTGAATCCTGTTGCTTAAAACACCTCCAAGCCCTTCCTGGGTCGGTGCAGTCTGCAAATCTAATAAGCCTACTCTCTAGCCATATATCCAGCTTATTATAACTGGATGTCTCAGTTATGAATGGCATTTTTCCAACCATCCTTGAAGGCTGCCTTTTTTTTAGAGAATATATGGGACTCTGAAGCTGAGTTGCCCACAGAAAGGTTGCTGGCTCATCAGTGAGATTTACAGTCTGCTAACTACTTCATAATAAGGTCAATACAGAACTGCTGGGCTGTGGGGGTTTCTTGTCCTTTCCCAAGCCCCTGTGATTTAAGAAGAGGGTTAAGTTTCAATAAAATGGAAACTTCCCATTTTAAGATAAAGCTTGAGCTTCTAGTGCTACACTTTTAAATGTAGTTGGTGGGATTAAAGGAAGTCAGGTCTGAATAAATACTGTGAAACGCTAAACAGGATTTCTGTCAAACAATAACAATATGCCTTACAGAAGAAAGCCTGCTCGCTGATTATTCTCCAGTGCTCTGTAATTACCACTCATTTTATCATAACTCTCCAATTTGGAACAGCCTTGATTTTACAATTGGGAAAACAACATATAGGAGAAGACAAGGTCCCATAAGATACTGATTTTATTGGCAGGGAAGGGAAGCATGCACATGTCCAGTAGATAAACTAAGCTGTAAATTAATTTTAATGGAATTGAGATTTCCTGGAAAAAAAAAAAAAGTATGATTTTCTAGCAGAAGCTGTGGTACTTTCTCTGCTTTGCATTGGCGATGTCTCTGCTTCCATTTTTCATTGCTCTGGAATAGACTGACTTTCTGGATAGCCCTCATCACCACATTTGATTGTGTCACAGCATTTTTATGCTCCTAAGCTTTCAAAGACATTGCTGTATACCTGCTGCTGGATCCTTTCTCTTCTAATCAGCTACTCAGGGAAAGCTTACACTGTGAATAAATTCTTCTTTTCTCTTTTTAGAGTCAAAATATAAATCAATATGATGAAAAAAATCATATTTCTCTGTGGTATTAGCTACTGAGTGATAATGTATCTGAATACATGAAACTTTTTGATCAGAGCCCATATTATAGCAGAGCTCCAACACTGAGAAGCTCAAACTACCTGAAGGACCACTCCTGCCTTTGGAAAAAGCACCTCACACATTGAAAAGAAGCTATTTTTCTCTCTTTACATCTCTCAATACATTTACTGACTATAGTTGCATAACCTTAAGTAAGACAGCCACAAAATGCTGGTTCTTTTTAGTATTACTTTGGCTTATGTGACTTTTCCCAATACTGTACGCGCTGGGTTTTTTAGGCTCAGATAAACAGATAAAAAAATTTGGTGCAGAGAAGCAGAAGTAAAAACTGACCTAGAAAATATCACATAAATGGAACTGCAAACACTGATCTTAGTAAAAACTTGGAGGAAAATTCCAGCCAGAATTACACATTACCCTAAAAAGAAGAAAACAAATATTTTTTCCTAGAGCTGCTGAATTATCTATTCTGGGTCTACAGGAATATGGTGTGTTTTATATTTCAGGTGTCCTCAGTTCACTTGCTTCACTCCTGAACTTAAGACATTCAATCTGCAATTTGTTCCAGATAGGTAGACAAGTGCAAGCAACAGAGTTACGCTGATTGTGACAAATTAGTTCATTCACTTGCAATTTCTGTCACGTATTACTTGGAGGCTGAGGTGGTTGGAAAGTGGAACAGCAAAGATTTTCCAAGTAAATGGCAAAAAATTGTAGACATAAACACGCAAAAACTCAACTGCAAGGTAGTAGTAAGGGACAAACTGCTATCAAAACACTGAAAACAGCTAAAGCCAGGAAAAGGTTGTGTGTCAAAGAAGAAAATTGGGGGGAAAGTTAAGGCTGAGATTCTCCTGGAAGACCTCGTTCTGCCAAGGGCTCTATTTGAAGTGGGCAGCTGGTAAGTAGTGCTTGAAGTGAGGTTCAGGAATGTCATAAAATCACTTCTTTATTTTGAATAATTGCACTTTTTCCCACAAAAATGATGACTTTTTTAAGGCAGCAGGAGCTCCTACATGCCAAACCAGAACAAGCTAAAATCAGCAAAAGCCCATACGCCACTTCCTCTGAGAAAGGCAAGATACAGCTTTTCATAACCTCGCTGCCATCATCCGGTCTCTCTGAAGGCATTGTTTGTTTCTTCTGCGTTTGAAACCCTATTCTCATTTCAGGCATAGCCTGTAGGGACAGAATGAAGGTTGCTGTGCTACGTGGCCATGGTGTGATGCCAAGGTGCTGCTTTCTGTTCTGCTGCTTGATTGTTCAGTCCCCCACTGCTGTACACTGGTGTTAGGTTCAGAACACGTATATCGATTGTTAAGCATTTCACAACGATGACTTTCATACAATGGTAGAAATTACATCTGACCCAAATCCATAATCTTGATCTGAGTTTTCTCTAAGAGAAAAAATATGTTTGCATAATAAAGATATGCCTGACCTCAGATCTTAATCTGAAGAGACAAGAACCAGAACACAGGGCACTCGGATGACAAGAACTATTTTATATTCCCATTTCTGGCAACAACTCACTCTGTGACCTGAGGGAGTCATTTTGTCCTTGTGGACCTTGCTTTCTGCATGTAAACAGAGGTAATAATGCCTACCCTCTCAAAGGTGACTTGAGGTCTATCACCAAAGGCTGATATACACATTTATAACTGCCTGGGAAAGTTTGTGTTTTGTTTCCTAGAGAATAACCAGGATATGCAGCTTCTACATAGTTTTGAGATGTTTACATGTGGCTGTCCAAATCAGCCCATTGCTAATACAAATCACACGAAGACTTTGGGAACTGCCATATATTTATTGTCCTTTGGTGTGCACTATAATTAAGCTGCAAATACAGGAAGAAGCTCCTATTTGGAACTCCTGCCACTGTTTCTCTGTTACAATGAACTTCTACACCAGTGGCCCTGTTGCAGCGTAGCAGACATG
>NW_010519580.1:65654-73588 GCF_000687285.1 Phaethon lepturus
TCTGAGCAAAGACACGATTTCTTACAGCCCTGCTACATCTCTCTGGGAGCTGGGCCCCTTGGGCCAGACGCTTCTCTCCATGCTCAGCTCTCCTGAAGGAGCCTGAGATGCTCGTGAGCTGCATGATGCCTCTTCATGATGCCACCTGGGGACAGGCCTATTTTCACCGCTATCCACTCTTCAGCTCAGCCTTGCTCTCTACCACATGAATCTGACCTTTTCTAGCTTAAAGAAAACCCCACACGTCTTTATCCAGGGGAATATTATTCACCTAGCAGAGAAGTGGGTTGATGCCTGTGGCAGCCCTTTGTGGGTCATCTGCTGGTGGCGGTTCCTTTCTCAGCTGCTGAAGTGTGTTAGTACAGCTATCCCCATCAGAGTCACTAACCCCAGGCTGGATCTATGGGATCTATGATACCCTTCATTACAGGAACTTTGTCAGCTAGATACACGGTCTTTCTTCTTTCTTGAACTTTGAAGTGGTTTTGTGGTCATACAAAAGCTCTTTAGTCAGCATAGCTTCCCTGCCAGGCAGCAAATTAGTTATTGGGATGAGGGATGAACTGTCAAGACAGACAGAAATTGCATTTTTGCATTAATTTGGAAATTATATGTTCATCTGTTTGTATTCCTGCAAAGTGGGAAGCATCACAAAATTTGCTTGGAAGAGCCCCATCTTCAGCTGTTCCCATCTTGGACTCTGAATGCTGCACCGACTCCAGCCTCTGTGCCCACTGCTGTAAGGCAGAGCAGAGCCAAGGAGCTGCAGCAGTGGTAAAGACTACCAGCACATGCAGCAAAGGCTGCTTCCCCATTGCCTGCCTTCTTCTCTGCAATAGAAAAGATCCCACACTCCAATTTCCCAGGCCCTAACATTGGTTCTCCCTGTGGAAATCACCTCGTCCTATGTCTCACTGAATTATGGACCCCACTGCTTCCCATTTGAGGGCTATCTGAGAACGCAAGTAAACAGGACAGGGTCTGCAAAGGCTTTGCTGCATACAGGCACTTCTATCAAAGTCACAAAGCATATGCAGGCTAGGGAAAAATAACAAAGCCTACCCGGAAAAGCATTTTACTAACCCTAAATGCCCACTGAGTTTGGAGCAGTCATTTCAGGAGATCCATTTTGTAGACCTCCTTACTTAGTCTCCACCTTTTGTCTACCTCTTGTATTGAGATAGGTCCCATTTTTCTAAATTTTCAGTGCGTTTCATCAAAGAGGGCACAGCCACCTCAAGTCCCTTCAAAGGATCCAGATCTTGGTTGTTGGGGAGAAAAAAAGAAGAAAATAAAAAGGGAAAATCTTTCTTGGGTAGATGTATTGAGCAATACTGGTACCTTTGAATATGTGGTGTTCCAGGTTCGTAACTTCTGATCTCAAACTCTAGCTCGCTTTTGTAAATGTTTGTGAAAAATTTAGTCCAGCAAGAAGAGAAAAAAAAAAGAAAAAAGGAGAGCAATAGCTGCCCAATCAACATACTGCTCACAGAGCAAGATGGAGCTTTTAACCTGAGGAAAGTCTCCAGTTTTCTGGCTCTTCATCTAAACGTAAGGTACCACCTCTATCTTTAAAATTAATATTTTTTTGTATTACTGTATTACTTAAGGATTGATTCATAAACCAGAAATGCTATGTAGTTCCTTAGAAAATATGTGCAGAACCACAGAGTTGGTTGTTGCTGCGGAGCTCATCTTAAAGGCTCAGAGAAAACAGATGAAAATGCCAAAACTTTATTCCCAATCTCACTCTCTTTTGACTCAATCATTTTTCTTGTTTCAAACGTTCAAGAAATAGTCTCTTATTTAATGTAGCGAATTGGTCGGTGTTTCTGCCACATTATAATCTGTGATTTGATGTAGATTTATATATGAGAAAGCTGTACTTTGCCTTTGTGTGGTCTATGTGTATGAAAGCTTTGAGTAGATTCGTTTACCTCTTTACCTTGGATTGGTCTAACAAGTACACACTGACAAGAAATTCATTCCACTGGATTTTCAAGACAGTCAGATTTTTACACATCTTTTTTTTTCTTTCTCTGTTTGGATTTTCTCTGCTTTTTTTTTTTTTTCCTTTTCTCCCCTTGGTTCATTGGTTGTACCCTTTCCCTCCTCTCTCCTTGTCCTTCCCCAGTACACACCATCCTCTCAGGTTTTCCCATTTGATGGCTGAAATATAACAGGGAGCAGCTGCTTTTACTGCTGCTTCTGACAGTACAAGTATAAGAAAAAGGGTGATGAGGCTTCAGGTAACAGCCACAAGTACCTGTAAGTTGATTCCTCCCCCCCCCCATTTCTTTTGATTTGGAATTAAGGAGAAATCAAACAGCCCAATGCCTCTCCTGCGACACACTAAGTCCCATGAGCAAGGCTGCATGGCATGCAAGGGACATGGCTACTTTATTACAGAGCTGCACAAGTACTGTCATGTCCTGAGGATCGGACAAGACTTGACCAGGGTCCCACTCCCTGTCCAAGCAGAGGGCTCTGCTCCCATCTCACCAGCACCCTCCCAGCAGCTGTGGTGCTGTCTGGTTCACACTGCCCTCTTCTTTAGAGTTATAAATAAAACCTCTGCTGAAAAGCAGATAGGAGTCACAACCAGGTTTTCAACGCTGGAGGCCGGGAGGTACGATAGGCTGCTGTGCTGTTCAATACCTGCGTGATACTGAGCAGAGCCGTGGTGGGACGACTGGTGAGATAGTGCTCACTTGCTCCAAAAGTTTAAGCCTTCATCTTAGAATTCCTCTTGTGAGACATCTCTTCTTAGCAATATCATTTCTTCTGCTATGAAACCTAATTATTATTACTTCTGCTCCTCTGATTTGAATGGATTTACACTAAAGAATAAAATCCCTTGAAGTTTTAAAGCACTAAATGTGCTAAAAGACAAAAAAGCTTCCTAAATGGCTGAAAATGTTATCCTCTGAATATTTTTTCCTGCCATACAAAAGAACATAGTGGTTGTTAAAATTCAGCATCCTGCAGATTAAAGCCTTCTGCTTGCCAGCTGGAAGAGGTGGCAGCCTGGAAGGTGCTCTTGGCCTTCAGCAAGAAGGGAATGCCTTTGAACATGGCAAAGCTAGTTGACAAGATGACCCAGCATGGCTATAGCTGTCTTCAAAGCGCAGTGCGCCTAAAACAGTGCTCTGGTTGAGAGCCAATGTCCATCTGGTCAAGAGTTGAGGCTCATTGTTACAGGGAAGAGTGAAGTACCCCTGCTGGTACCATTCCTGCCCGACCTCCAAACTCATTTGGGTGAGGAGGTTTGGTTCAGTGTTTGCTCTGCTTTAAATGGCTGATTTCAGCAATGTCTCTTTGCTGGTTTGCTTTAAATCTGTTTGAAGGCAGCTACTGTCATTTGCCCCTGTGCCGCAGACAGGATACTCAAACGCAGGGGTGCGTTTGCCCATCGACCCGGGTGCCTGCCCAGGTACCACTGTGCCTTTGGGGCACAAACCTTTGGTCGTCCTGGCCAGCTGACCTACGTGCAGAAGCACCATGCGAGAACTGTCCCCATGGCCCAGCCGGGGCTTGACTCTGACAGGCAAATGCTTGTGGGGTCTACAGCATCTCTGCCCCTGCGGCTGATCTTCTGATGGCAGCCAGGCTGTCCCGGCACAGCTGTGGGGAATTATTTCATATAAAATTGCAGTTTGGAAATGCTCTGGATGCATTCTTTTCAAGCCAAGGAGGCTACTCGCCTTCAAACAGGACTTTGAATTGTAAATAATGTCACTTGTCTTTATAGTAAAAGATGACACTCAGTTAACAGGATAGCAAAGTTCATACACTACCCTATAATTAAATAACAAGGGTAAAGATAGATCACTAAAAAGATTTTGTGGATTGTAACATTTTTGCATTGCTGTAAAAAGCTACTACATTGGCTGTAAATTCTCCAGCAAGAGTAATGAGTAGTAGAGTTGGCCTTTCATTTTTTTTGTAGTCTGATGTCCAATCTTTTCCGAAAATAAAAGCACAATGCTTGCATCGCTTGATCAGTTGGTCCAAAATGTATCTTAAAGAAACAGCTGTGCTTCCCCTCCAGTGCCTAATTTCAGTTGTCTAATTAAAGCAACATCATTTGCATTTCTAAGGTATGTGACTTTTGGTCTGCAGAAATAAATACCATGTCCTTGATTTAATTCTAGTCTTTTTTCTCTAGCGGCTCTCTTTCCATATCTTTCTGCACATTGGCTTCAATTTATTTTATTTTTTATATTATTTTTATTTTTAATTGAGTGTCTCAAACACTCTCATCCTCTCCTTCCACCATAAATTTTTGTGGCAGGGACCAACTTCTTTCCTCATCTGCCAGCAGTCTCTTAAGCACAAAACCCTAGGTGAAGCCCACTTCACAGGAGACAGCATTTCAAATCTTAATGGCTGCAACCTTTAAATTTCTTTTGCACCTTTTTTAACCTCAGAATATAGAAAGTTCACAGCTTTTTTTTTTTTTGTCTGAAGTATAATGAAAGAGACCCCTCCTCCCATCCTCCCATTTCCTCTTGAGATTAATTGAAATGCAGCCCTCTAAACCTTCAGTAATTTGTTTTGAAGCCAGCTATTTCCTCAAACAGTTGCAGAAGATGAAAGCTGTTGATAGGAGCTGTAATTTTTTTTTTTCTGTTCCATTGCTACATGCCACTTAAATCCCTGGCTTTGCTCCTGTATCTCTTGACACATGTATCTGAGCTACCATGGATAAAACCCATAAGGCTCAAATACACATTCATTTGACCTGTGAGAGGCTTGGTTCGCTTTCTGCTGAAAAATATGGTGTGGGGGGTAAGGGGCTGTGAATGCAGCAGCAGAGGAGGTGGGAGCAATGACCAGGGTTTTCAGCATTTAAGGTTAGCATTTCATATGCCACTTCAGGGGTCAGATTTTTCCACCCTTTCCCAGCTTGATCACTCTGAAAGCACGCCGCTGCCGAGGCGATGCTTGCAGAGCCTGGCGTGATGGTATCCACATGCGAGGTGGGCAGGACGGAGGGCTCGCTGCTTCAACTTGTAAAAAAACCCAATTACAAGACACGTTTATTTGAGCGCTGGAATTCAAGGCAGCATAGGGAATAATCATACCAACTCATTCGCTGGGAGATTAAAGCTGGCCTTTAATATGTGCATGGTAGTACTAGCAAAAGCTATTCTTCTCCCAAAGGCTACACATGGCTGGGTTGTTCGGACAAAGCTCTTGCTCCTTTTTTTTGTCACTACAGTCAGCTTGATTTCATCTGATTCATTCTCATTCTTCGCATGGCATGCTCTGTGTATGCTCGCTGCTAAATTTACATCCTAAGCCGGTTGTGTCAAAACCTTCTGTACCATTTATTTCTTTTTCCTTCTCAAATGTAGACATTTTCTTTCTGGGACTGAATCCTGGTTTCCTTCTGTTTATTGTCATCCTTAGTTTTTGGCTTGTTTGGGGCAGGGGGTTTCCACAGTCCTGTTGGTGCGGGGGGAAGCCTTGCTGCGATTGATCTAGTACTTGACTGATGTACCATGTTTCTGTTTCATCAGCTTTCTACACAACCGACCATAAAATTAAACCTACATTTCTAAAACCTTTCAGAGCTGCAAAATTTACCCATTATGCCCATTTGTTTGCTGTATGGTTTTTTTATTTTATTTATTTTTTTGTGCTAGTCTAGTACTTTGCATCTCAATGTTTCCATTAGTTTTCATCTAAGGGCCACATAAGCGGGGAGACACGTAGCCACCAGGCTCTGAATCATGGGGGGGGGGGGGGGGGTGCGTCGTTTTTTTTTCACAGGGAGAGCATGGGGGGGGGGGGGGCGGTTCCTGCTTTTGTTTCCACAGTGTTAGTAGCCCGATAGAGTCTGTAAGAAAATGTCTTCAAAGTGCAATTCTGTTGTTGCTTGACTGCGTTTGTCTATGGGTTTTTTGGCCATCGCTGAAGCATTGACTTAAGAATCACTGAAAACTACCATCAATTGCTAATGAGTAAGACCTTACCAAGCAGGTACTTCAACAAAGAACAACAAAACCCACTTTTCTCTCCACCCCAGCTGCTTTTGATTCTATTGAATACTGTCAAAGGGGTTAGAGTCATGCATGAAGTTTGTCACTTTGAGTTGCTGACAGTACCTACCTCAACGTACTACATGCTATGAATTTTAAATTATTTTATTGAAATAAACTGAAATTTATTGAAGCATTGCCATCTGTTATGTAGCACTATTCTTCCCACTGGCAATTGGGAAAAACAAGACAAAGTGGCTGCATTTTGCCATTAGAATTGTTATTTCTGGGAAATATGAACATTTCAGTTGCTGAATAAAAGTAGTCAGTATACCATATTCAGCCCATCTATTCCAGTACAAGTTTGAGACTAAAATACAACTTCCCACTTAGGGCTGGCTGTGCTTTTACATACATAAAAATGTGAGAGGAATAAATTTGCTGTAGGCTCATAGTGATATAAAAACTTCATAGCAGAACGAACCAGCCTCCTTGTCTTCACGCTTTCTAAAGGACACTCTTCATTGTACATGTGCCCTCTCTGTTTCTCAGCATGTATTCATTAACATGGAAGAACCATGCACAATGACTGTTGCACATCAGACGATCCATCATGGACCCATCCATGGGTCCACACAGCAGGAGGTATAGCGTCTCACTTAGGAATTCCTTCAATATCCAAAACTCCTCGGGATTATATTTGGTGTTGTACTGAAGACTTTTTCCTAGATATCTTTTCCATAGAGGAGAATAATCAAGTAAAATACTAGATCTCTTAGCAAAAATCAAGTATGGGTATCAGAAATGACTTTATCCCTTAGTGTGAAGAACACTTACAAAATAACCACCCACAGTATCACCATTTCATCATATGTTTTAGACCATTTTTCCAAGATCCGTAAGTAAGAAAATGTACTCATCAGGAATGGCATCCCTGTGGTAAGGTATTAAATGAAGTTACCTTTTGTTTGTTTTTAACCTTCAAAACGACTATAAATTAGAGCATTGTATTAAGTGGTGAAATGGAGAAGGTCCTTTTTAATTTAGCCTCTCTGCCTGACCCACACTACAAAGCAGAGTTATTTTCTTAGGAGACCTATTCTTCGATAAAATCTGTCTGCACCCAAGTAACGGAGAAGCTGGGAACTAGAGATCCAATGTCACCTTTTATTTTATTTACTTATTTATCGATCTGTGGTGCAGGGATCTGGGGATAGAGTCATTCCAAAGTTTTCAGAATGTTTTCTTAGCCACATCCACATGTTTTTTGAACACCTCCAGAGATGGTGACTCCACCACCTCCCGGGCAGCCTGTTCCAATGCCTGACCACCCTCTCGGTGAAGAAATTTTTCCTAATATCCAATCTAAACCTTCCCTGGCGCAACTTGAGGCCATTTCTTCTTGTCCTATCACTGGTTACTTGGGAGAAGAGGCCAACACCCTCGTCGCCACAACCCCCTTTCAGGTAGTGGTATATAGCGATAAGGTCTCCCCTCAGCCTCCTCTTCTCCAGGCTAAATAACCCCAGTTCCCTCAGCCGCTCCTCACAAGACTTGTGCTCCAGACCCCTCACCAGCTTCGTTGCCCTTCTCTAGACACGCTCAAGCACCTCAACATCCTTCTTGTAATGAGGGGCCCAAAACTGAACACAGTGTTCAGGGTGCGGCCTCACCAGTGCCGAGTACAGGGGCACGATCACTTCCCTACTCCTGCTGGCCACACTATTTCTGATACAGGCCAGGATGCTGTTGGCCTTCTTGGCCACCTGGGCACACTGCCGGCTCATGTTCAGCCGTCTGTCAACCAGCACCCCCAGGTCCTTTTCCGCTGGGCAGCTCTCCAGCCCCCCGGGCCCCCCCCCCAGCCCCCCCTCCCCAAGCCTGTAGCGTTGCATGGGGTTGTTTTGGCCTAAGTACAGGACCGTGCACTTGGCCTTATTAAACCTC